>NC_137041.1:30039489-30326989 GCF_032717465.1 Coenobita brevimanus
ATGACGATCTTTCTCTCTTACAGTATCTTTGCTCAGCTCTCCCACGCTCCCCTCCTCCCTCCCAGCCTACCTCCCTTCCATCACCCCAATCGATCTCACTCTCTTGTGACCTCCCTTGTCGTTCTCGGAGGTGGAGTGGTAAAAAAAATATCGGAGGGACGACTGAAAATTGGAGACGGAGAGGGGAAGTGTTGTGGATCGGAGGGGCAAAAAGAATTGTGAGAAATCGAACGGATGACGTCGTGGAAGTAGAAGGTGGAGAAGGCTGGTAAGGTTAAGGAAAGGGGATAGGAAAACAGGAAGAGATAGGCAGTGAACGGATAGGCCTTGTTTAGGAGAAAGCAGCAGGTGAGGAAAAGAGAATGTATAGAATAGCTTGAGTCTTGATCGGTTAACAAGTTAGTGACGAAATGTAGTTTTGTATCTAAAGAGGTGAATATGAGACGGACACTTGGTTACTGACGGGAATATGGAGGTTGTTATAGGAGAATAGGATATGTAATTGTTAGCTGAGATGATAGATCCCACTAAAATCAAGTAAATTGTCACACTGAAATTTATTTCTTCACTATATAATTTACCGTAATAGCCGATGTGCAATGATTTCATAGTAAGGAATTTAAAATATACAAACAAAAAGGCCCACGCACAGAGCGCCTCGCGTGTATCCACCAGCTGGTCAGAGTGCCGAATGTTTTACTTTGTCTTGTGATGTTAACTTTCGGCAGATTACTTTAAAAGTCGAATTACTTCGTTCCTGCCTAACCTTGAACACTTCCATTACTTTTGGCTCAAGTCAGACCAAGAATGTTTGAGCTGGCCTTTGAGTAAAACCCTGACCTACGACTGATTGTTTTAAAAATCAAATATCTTTATCCTTGCTTTAACATGAATTATTCCCCAAAGTATAGTCTGCCCGTTAAAATGCGTTAAAGTTGACCTTAACATGTTACCTTCACACCTGATATACTGCTTTAAAGAAATCAGTAGGTCAACCTTGCATGTTATCATCAACTCTTCCACCAAGTTTTATCCAAATCAGGTTAAAACTATTTTAGTAATCTTCTTTGCTCACGGACACGTAGGTTGAAAATTGACCTTGCTTTGTAACCTTTACCTTCAACCGATTGTTCTGAAAACAGAATCCCATCGTTCTTGCTTGACGTTTAATCCTGCCACCTGAACTGTTTCAAATCCAACAGAACTGAGTTGGCCTTGCCCTGTGACCTTCGACTTTGGTGTTTCTCTATGACCTTGCCCTTTGAATAATGGCTCTCAAAATCTAATTCTATTATTTTTGCCTGATCCTAAACCCTACAGAATCGGATAAAAACTGTTTACGGTGGCTTTACCCCACCACCTTCACATTTGAACTATCTATCTGTTCATTTTTACATGGACCCTGAATTGTTGCCTCAAGTAATTTCAAAATAAGGATACAATAATTGTTTGAGATATTTTAGCAAACACTCACGGGTCGAACTTTGAACTTGTCCTGTGATCTTGAATTTTACTGATTGTTCTCAAAATTGTGTCACTTCATTTTTGCTTTTCCCGCAACGTTCCACCGAATTTGGTGTAAATCAGATAAAAACTGTTGAAGTTGTCCTTGCCTTGTGACCTTGATTTTTGACCTATTGTCCATATAAAATAATGATAATAATAACAACAGTAGGTTTACTCGTTCCCTTATTCTCAATGACTTCGCCAAGACTGGCTAACACTGGAACAGAAACTGCTTGAATGATTCCTTTAAAAGTCACACATATCCGTCGAACTTTGCTCTTGCTCTTCGACCTTGACCTTTGACTGAATGCTGTCATTGTTGAACCACCTATTTCTTTTTTTAGTATCAGCCCTTTTCCCTACATTTGGTCAAAATTGGGCGAGAACAATTTAAGTTGATTTTGCCAAGTCAATGTTTGACCTAGCCCTGTGACCTCGACTTACTGACTGACCCCTAACATTTCCATCAAGTTTGGTTGAATCCGAAATACACTTTTTAGTCATTTTTCACACACACACACACACACACACACACACACACACACACACACACACACACACACACACACACACACACACACAACCAACTGAATCATAACACCAGCTGTCGCCCCTGCGAATAGGGGAATAATTTTCCTTCATTAGCTTTGCGTATATACCGTGGGTTTACTTGCAAAATTTCTGTCTCATTAATTTACTAGCAAATGAAAGAGAATATAATAAAAAGATAAACTAGTCTTCATTGAAACTGTATTTGTTACAATATGAGTTTAGCAGCAAAGAGCTAAATTATCTGCTGCCAGTGCCCGCTAGATGGAGAAACTTTTTGTTGCGGGACGCATTAGTCTGGAATTAAGTTTTTTTTTTTTTTTTTCCATAACACGGGATTTATCCATTGTTAAGTCTCTTTTGTGCTGTACTTCATCCATACTAGAATCTGTTCCAAAAATTTCAATCACGTTTTACGAAGTACCAGCTCTGACAGAACCAAATGTTCTCCTAGTATTTATACCATTCGTTTGACCTGAAACGTGAAATCGTGCAGCCATACTTATAATAACTTCAGATATTAAGCTGATGCTAAATACAGCAGGATGTTTCATTGCTTAAGGCGCATTTTTAGTAACAACTACAAATCTGCAATTTTCTTCACGTGGCTTAAGGAAGTTAGTTCTTTCTACCATATTCCAGTGCAATTACCAAAGAGTATGAACTCCCTTGGGTGGAGGATGAGCAGATTTTTGCTGAAGAATAATGTTACCATTTATTTCAGTGAAAAGAGGTTGTCTTCTCTCATTAACAGTATAAACTGTGTGTTGGTATCCTTATCTTGCTCCACTTCTGCCCCTCTCACACCATCTTTTACCCAGTGCCGCGCACAGACTGGTCCTGGGACAGGAGCTGTACTTAAGACAAAGGTGGGGGGTTGACACCACACCCTCTGTCCATTACTTAACTTACTGAGGGAGAGAGGGAAATAGATAGATAGATAGATAGATAGATAGATAGATAGATAGATAGAGAGAGAGAGAGAGAGAGAGAGAGAGAGAGAGAGAGAGAGTCTAAGAGGGCACATTGTAACCATCAGGAATTCTAGTTCCCCCGCCTGCCGTACACCTCCCTACCATCCTACTTCTCCTTTAAGTGCCTTCCCTTGCTACCCTCTACTGACTCCTGGCCATATATGGCAGTAAGAAAAAAAATAATATAAAATAAGAAATAAAAACAGCCTAGCATCAGCAGGCCGACTTTTGCTGACCAGATAAAAGAGGGCGGTTTCTCGCGCTTAGTTCTAAACTTGTAAGGGGATATGGAAGACGAGAAAGATGTGTAGGAGTTTGATGAGAAGTATGGGATGAAGAGGAAGAGTATTTCCTTTTCATCAGTGGACACGGAAAATTAGACACGAATATTGAAAGTGCAGGGGAGATTTCTGCCATGGAGAGAAGTTCAGTTATATGTAAGATGTTTTTTCAAGTCTTTTGTTCTTCCTTTATATTATGTCATTGCCGGATGAAAAAAAAAAACGGGTAACTACTTGAACTGGGAAAAATACAAACTAAACTCACTGAAACATCACGGACGAAATGAACAGGAAACTAGTTGCCTATTTACTTATTGTGTAGCCACAATAAGGAAGCTTCGCTATGGGTGCATTTTACGTTTGTCTCAATAACTGGCTAACTGTGTGCTTAACTGTAACCATATTCTTTTCAGATAATGAAGGAGTCCATATCAATATTTCTGTAAGGTTACAGCTTTGCTGCTGTTGTTGTTTTCTCTACAACGTTGTGCAAAGACTAGAAACCATTTCACGATGGGATCTCATTAACCACATAGCCGGAAAGTTTTTCCTTGGCACATAATTTTGCATCTCCATATCTGGTTTGACGCAAATTCAGAATGTAAAATACACACAGACAAAGCCAGACAGCAAACTGACAACTGAAAACATTACCACTCCGCAGTTTTCAGTTGTTGAGGTTGGCTGGCTGGCAATTTTATTATGCAAGGAAGAAAGAACCAAAGGCCAGGGGACTGCAAATTGCTCCCCACAAGAAGAAAAACAAAACAAGCTCAGCTGGTTGACCACTGGTAGCCATTTTGGTACCTTGATCTTGCCCCAGAGTGCCCATTATCGAATTAGTCCAAGATTTTGGCCATATCTTGATACCCTGAAAGTTTCATGTTGATGGCTCGAGCCGTTCATGAGATATCTTGTTTAGCCACACACAAACAAAGCCAGCCAGCCAACCTCACAACTGAAAACATTACCACTCCGCTCGCTTCGCAACTATCTATCTATCTATCTATAGCCCTACGCCCTAATCCTGCAAAGGGTGGCCGCAGACAAAACGCCTCCAAGTCACTCTGTCACCCACCATTTGACTCCCCTCCCCCCAACTAACCCCCCTCTCCCTCATATACCTCTCAACTCCATCCCTCCACCTCATCCTCGGTCTACCCCTCCCTCTCCCTCCCTCCACCTCACCTACATACACCCTCTTAGTCAGTCTTTCATCCTCCATTCTCTCCACATGTCCAAACCACCTCAGTGTATTTCTCCTAATCTTTTCAACCACATCCACATCTACCCAACAACGTTCCTTCACTTCTTCATTCGTCAGCCTGTCCCTCCACGTCACTCCACATGCTTCGCAACACGGGTGGTAAAAACACTGGGAAAATTTGAATTTGGTACTTTCCACTAGGCGCAAGGGTAAAATATTGAGCCAAAATTCTCAGCAGACTTCTTTATCATGGGATTCTCAATTGAAAAGCTGTATCTCAGTTTCTGAGGTATTTCAGTTTCAAATATGCACCTTTTGCACCAAAAATGAAAATATGACTTTCAAGAATGAGTCAAGGTCATTTATATTTGGCACAAGTACTTGGGTTACCCTAGGTTACCTTCCTGTATATGATCATCAAGATCTAAGAAAAAAGTGCCAATAAAAAAAAATAATAATACCAAAACAGTAAACATCACCATATATAAGACAAGCTCAACTGGTTAACTATTTACTTACTGTGTAGCCACAATAAGGAAGCTTCGCCATAACTATTTATGGTATAAAAGGTATGGAATGTTTTCATCATAAACAAGTCTGTGATCTTGAAAAGTAGTTCAAGGTCATTCATATTTGGAACAATTATTCTAAAGCAGATTCTTGTGTAATATCAACATGATTTGAAGACAAAGATGTAGAAGAACGCATAGGTATATTTTACATTTGTCTCAATAACTGGCTAATTGTATGCTCAATTGCAAACATATTCATTTCAGATAATAAGTGGGACCACAGTTATATTTCTGTAAAGTTACAGCTTTACAGGTTTGGGGGTTTCTCTAAAACGTGCGACAAAGAAAACACTGAACAGATTTGACTCTGGTACTTTCCACTAGATTAAATGGCAAAATATTCAGCCAAAATTCTCAGCGTTTTTTTCTTATCATGGGATTTTCAACCAAATAGTCGTATCTCAGTTAGTTTCTGAGATATTTCATTTTCATATGAGCAATTTTTTCACCAATAATGAGTACATGACCTTAAAAAATCGTCCAGTGGCAATTACTGATTATTTGGCGCAAGAACTTGGATTTCCCTGGCATACCTTCCTGTATAATATCATTAAGATTAAGAAAAAATAGAGTGCAAATAAAAATATTAATACGGAAACAGTAACCTTCGCCATTTATATGGTGAAGCTTAATAAGAGGATTCTACTGGAAACAATTAATCAGTGAAGCACAAGTACAATATATACAAGACAATGAATATTGGCATATTGATGTGGATGACTAACTTACTTTACGTGGATAAAAATAAATTATGGGGAAAAGATTGGGTGGATAAAGAAAAAATGGGATTAAAGGTTAATATATCTATTATGTAATCAGCCGTCTAACATACTCAGTTCCTGCGATGTAGTCTCGTCTGTGTATCATTTTTCACACTTACATCTTCCTAATCCATTACCCAGTTCATAACTCCTTGTAAGCCTCATCACCACTTTCTGCTTATTCTCTTACTTACTTGACAAAACTTCGTACTTGTATAATTGCTAGTCTGTGCTGATGTAATTCATTATTTAGCTGTCTATATGAGAAATTCATCTACTGTAAGTGTTTTATGTATTATAATGTTTTGTAGCAAAGTTCCTTTCCATCAGTTCTACAGTGTGCTGCCAAAAAAGTTTCTTGCATCTTCCTCTTACTAACTGAAGACCTTGCCCCCTTCTTTGCTGACTAATTTCTTACTTTCCTGGAAAATCTCTCTCTGTCTGTCTGTCTGTCTGTCTGTCTCTCTCTCTCTCTCTCTCTCTCTCTCTCTCTCTCCCGAAACCATGGTCACCGGTATAAATAAGAAGTAATGTTTACACAAGAAAATCACCGATGATAAAAAGAATTATGGGAGTGATGACCAGAGAGGTGTACCGGTAGATTTACAGTATAATAATTGTGATTTGAGATTGATTTGAAGAGGAGAGGAGAGTGATAAGCAATAAAAGTGAGGAAGATAGGGAAAATAAGACCAAGGCTCTCATTCAGCCAGTCCCAAGGAAAGGTGACCATTCCCAATCCTCTAACTATCGTCCAATTGCTTTAACATCCTGTATCTCAAAAGGTTTCGAGCCCATTCTTAATAGGAAAATTTTAAAGCATCTTTCCTATCACAACCTTCTTTCTGATCGTCAGTATGGGTTCCATCAGGGACGCTCCTCCGGCGATCTTCTCAAGTACCTTTCAGACTGCTGGTCGTCCTCTTTTCGGGACTTTAGCGAAAGCTTTGCCATTGCACTTGACATCTCAAAGGCTATCGATCGAGTCTGGCATAAATCTTTAATTTCCAAACTGCCCTCCTACGGTTTCTATCCTTCTATCTGTCTTCATCTATAGCTTCCTTTCTGGTCGTTCTATAGCCGCTGTTGTAGACGGCCATCGTTCTTCTCCTAGATCTATCAACAGTGGTGTTCCTCATGGCTCTGTCCTATCTCCAACTCTCTTCCTTTTATTCATCAATGACCTTCTAAGCTGTACATCTAACCCTATCCACTCGTACGCTGATGACTCCACCCTTCACCTTTCCATTCGGTTCCCACAACGTCCATCTCAGCAGTTACTTCAACAAACAAGGGATGAGGCTATGGCACACTAAAGTCTGACTTGGCTCGTATCTTTGACTGGAGTAAAAAAAAATCTTGTTTTTAATGCATCAAAGACTCAGTTCTTACACTTATCAACCCGACATCTCTTCCACAGGTGGACCCACTATTGGTTAATAATATTCACCTTAATCCTGCATCATCCTTGAACATGCTTGGGGTTTCATTCATTCGGGACTTATCTTGGAAAGATCATAATACATCTCCTGTAAAATCTGCTTCCAAGAGATTAGGTGTGTTAAGCCGACTCCGTTCCTTCTTTACCCCTGCATAATATTTGACTCTGTACATGGGTTTTATCCGTCCTTTTGTAGAGTACAATCCTCATGTGTGGGGAGGTTCCCCACACATTAGCTCTTCTCAGTAGGGTGGAGTCAAAGGCTTTTCGTCTCATTAACTCTCCTCCTCTTACTGGGGCCCTTCAACTTCTGTTTCTTCGCTGCACTGTTGCATCTTTATCTCTTTTCTATCGCTACTTCAATGGTCACTGCTCCTCTGAACTGTCTGCTTGCATTCCTCCACGTCTACGACGGGTGCGTAGCACCCGTCTAGCAGGAAACTCTCATCCCTTTTCTGTCCAACTCTCTAATGCAAGAGTTAAACGTTACTCCCAGTCTTTCATTCATGCAACGGGTCGACTCTGGAACTGTCTCCCTCTGTCTGTATTTCCTGCTTCCTATGATCTCCAGTCTTTCAAACGCAGTGTGTCCAGGCATCTCGAAATGATCAGATCTTGAATTTGGCTCTATCTTGTATTTTGTTTTTCTCTTGGAGCAGTTATTGCGGGCTCGTGGCCTTTGGTTCCTTCTTCATTGCATAATAAAACTTAAAAAATAAAAAAAGAAAATGATATAGAAGGAGGGTGTTAAGAAGTAGAAGAAGAGATGAAAAAAAGATTCAGAGGCAGGACAAAAAGACAGGAGATTGAGGTCTATGCAGATAATAGGTTTGTATATGACCAAAATAACAAGCGGTGAGAAGTAATAAATCTTTACTGAACCCATTATACCATAAGCACACCAAAGCTACACTAGAAGAATAACAGTCTGATACATATCATGGTAGAGTGAAGGATGGAAGGATGGAAGAATGAAGGGTAAAAACAATGTTGAACTAGAATGCACACAGAGAGCGTATACGTCATCCAATGCCATTGGTATTTAAAAAGATCCGGATCCGGATGCGTGGAGATAGGATACGGATCCGGATCTGGGTCGGCCCCCAAATTTAATCACTTCTCCCTTGGCCCATGACCCACCCTTCCACAAAATTTCATTGCAATTCATTAAGTGCTTTTGGAGAAATCGTCTGGACAAACAGACACACAGTCAGACAGAGAGATAAACAAAGGTGAGTTCATAACCTCCTCCAGCTTCATTGGTGGAGGTAATGAGATGGTCAAGTGACTTCTCCTCGTACGACCAGATGCTTCTTCTGTCTCCTGCATTTTCCAGTAATAGTTCCCTTCTTTCATACCATTGTTTCATTTCTCCCATTATTACTTCCATGACTCAACTCATTATCGGAAACGCAGCCAAAAGTCAACATAAACGATATGTAGGAGGACTACTGGGCCTTGGGAGCAGGCTGAGAAGCCTATGCCCAGAGTCGAGCACATAAAAAAAAAAAAATAAAATAAAATAAGCTCCATCTTTGCGTGCATAATTATTAAGGAACACTCATAGCAATTATAAGGTAGGATGAAAAAAATACAAACAATAATTTTTTAACCTTGCTTACCATTGATTTCGGATTCCTTAACTTAGCGCTAATATTTACCTTTCCATCATCCTCACGTCTCGTGAACATGCTTCACCCTCTCTGGAATAAAATGACGCGAGCGAGCCAGTAAAAACTAATTTTCATTTCTCTTATATTTTCCAACCTCTTTTGACCTGTTAATCTGTCTGCTAGACCACGTTCAAACTACATCGATTTAAACTGCTTTTTTTTTTCTTTCTTTCTTTCTTTCTTTCTCCTCTCCTTCAAATCGCATATAGAGGGAGTGGCATTCCTTTCTCACCGTCATCATTCTTCCTAGTCGTCCGTTCTACAGTCTACGGATTTCATAAATTCTCCACAGTGCTGACGCACATTTTTATTCATATTTATGCATTTTTGGTATATTGTGCTTCTCTTTTTCATATTTATTCGTTTACTTTCCTCTCTTACCCCGAGCCTCCTATGTTCCTCTGTCATTCTTTCCAGCCCTGTACCATCTACCGCTCCCTCCCATTAACGCCCCGCCCTCTCTCTCTCTCTCTCTCTCTCTCTCTCTCTCTCTCTCTCTCTCTCCATATTTCTTTCCTCTCCACCCTACCACCAGCCATACAGTATATCAGAGCCTTGACACGGGATCCAGGGTGAGAAGACACGGTTGGCTGATGCCAGACGAATAGGTCAATTTAGGACGGGAGAGGAAAGGGAAATTATTGACTGGAAATAAATGTACAAATGAATAAATAAATGAATAAAACGGAACGTATGCATTGTATTATTACTGTAAGACATATTGTATTGTGAACGAGAAAAAAAATAACGTGGTTATAAAAAGAAAAAAAATCAAACACAGATAAGCATCACATCCATGTGTTAGCCAAACAAAAAATAACTCAGACCACAAAGGAACACAGTGAATATTAGTGGATCCGAAGTTGCTACAAGAGTGTTACGAGGCTCACTGTTTATAAGGGTAACTGGTATTCTGCTGTATCTGATACTTCTTGTGTTACATGTTTTCGTATTAGTGTAATAATTAGCGTACAGTACATAATTTGCTTTGTAGTAAAATAACCATTAAGTACTTTTTAGCGCCTACCAAAATGATAAAGCTTTGCTTATGTTTTCGCACTGAGTTAACTAAGCAAACGAGGTGGTTTGGCGAGATAATGACAGTAATTGCAGTCATTTGTCCGGACAGTCTAAGATAACACTTCACACTTGTCAGTCATAAGTCATCACTGCCATTATCATTCTCCCTCCCTCGTTACGACTACATTTGTGGCTGTTTGATCCACTGGTGCTGTGAGGAACCACCACTAGCAGCTGATAAATAAGGTGCGCCATGCCAGGGACTCCTTTACAAACAAGATCTGCCCACTAACATGTGTTGGTGTAGTAAATGCATACAGAAAAGTATGACAGGTTTGGATCCCGTTTTATTTTATGCATGGAAAAAGAAAACAAAGTCTAGCAGCCTGCTAGCTTGATCCGTCTTACGAAAGAAATGAGAGCTAAATGCAAAATTCGTTCATATCGAGATGCCTCGACCCACAACGTTTAAAAGACTGTAGGTGATAGGAAGATGGAAATACAGACTGAGGAAGTCAGTTCCAGACTTGATCTGTTGCAGACATTATCGGGTAACTCTTGCATTAGAAAGCTGGACAGAAAAGGGGTGAGAGTTTGATGCCCACTGGTGCTACCTGCCGGCAGAAATGGAGGAGGGGTGCAAGCAGACAGTTCAAAATAGCAGTGACCATTGGAGAGCGATAAAAAAGGGATAAAGATGCAACTGTGCACGAAGATACATGTCTGCTGACGTGTTATGGATTTCTCATACAACTAATCAGTCATCGTGGATACTCAGTTACAAAATTAATCTTTCCAGCACAGTAATTATGTGTCCTGTATGAACTACTGAATTTGTAGGAAAAATTACTGTGATTTCACACATTTACTGATGCTGATGCACTTAGGTACTGCATTCTATTAAAGGTCATGTTATTAAATTCAGCCATAGATAATACGCACTAGACAATTGGTTAAGCAGTTTTTGTTGGCGACTATCATACTCGCTTTGACTTTGAATTGAATTTGGTGCCAATTAGGCAATGACACACATGTAACAGCTGAATGTAACTTTAACGATATTCTGGCACGTGTTTACAGATGGACAACAAAAGATTCTCTCTCTCTCTCTCTCTCTCTCTCTCTTTTTCACACACACACACACACACACACACACACACACACACACACATACCATTTTAGCGCTTTTCCCATTGATTCTGCCCGTTTTACATTTTCCTCACCGAAAATCTACACCTTTGTTACCAATCAGGGTTCTTACATACTTGTAAATCTGTTTTACTCGCTTCTCTATCACTCCTCTTTGCTCAGATCTTCCCCTCCCCCATCCACCTTACCACCGCACCTCTCTCCCATCACCCCCGGCAGTCCTGCTTTTGTGTGGCCGCCCTTTTCGCTTTCGGAGTCAAAGAAGAAAATACGGTACGTTGGAGAAAAGACAGAAACCTTGCGGTGGAAAGAGGGAAACGATATGGATGAGATGGGAAAAAGGGGATGAGAGAAATAGAAAGGAAACAGAACGTAGGGAAGCCCGGTGAATGTGAGAGAAGGACGGACAAAAATGAAGAACATAATATTGCTAGAACAGCTTTGATTATGGAATGACAAGTTGTTGAGGGAAGGACAACATTCAGAGTACCTGTAAATACCTGTAAGTTTAGAAGTTTAATTAGCTACTTTATATATATATATATATATATATATATATATATATATATATATATATATATATATATATATATATATATATATAATATATATACTGTATCGTTCCAAAGTAATGAAAATGGTATTGAAATGGCCACTGGTTACGGATGGTCGAGTGGGGACTATGATACGTGTAGAACAAAAGAGTGTGAAGCAAAAAGATTTCGCTTAAATCAAGTGTCGTTCTCATACGAGAAATTTTATTCAGTCTGTAAATACCGTAATGTTCTATCCTATTTTTTTTTTTTTTTTTTTTTTTTTTTTAAATAACGGTGAGTTAGAATTTCTCTGATCTGCAGCTTTATATAACTAGATGAATAATACGATTGTAAGGAAATTGAAATTGCAAAGAAATTAAATTGTAGGCATGTTAAAAGAAACATATATACATAAATATTCGTTGTGCCTATGATGGCGAGTTGCCTATGAGTGGAGCGTGACTGTGAGTGGAGAGTTGCCTGTGAGTGGAGCATGCCTGTGAGTGGACAGTTACCTGTGAGTGGCGAGTTGCCTGTGAGTGGCGAGTTGCCTGTGAGTGGAGCGTGCCTGTGAGTGGACAGTTACCTGTGAGTGGAGAGTTGCCCGTGAGTGGCGAGTTGCCTGTGAGTGGCGAGTTGCCTGTGAGTGGAGCGTGCCTGTGAGTGGAGAGTCGCCTGTGGGTGGAGCATGCCTGTGAGTGGAGAGTTGCCTGTGAGTGGAGCGTGCTTGTGAGTGAAGAGTTGCCTATGAGTGGACAGTTGCATTTGAAAATTATTTAATTTTCACTTACTGAGCTATGGGGAAAAAATTAAATCAAGCTCGTTGAAGATGTGTAGATTATCGCTTAACGAGTACGTCGGTAAAAAAGTATAATTTCTCTGCTGCCTTGCCTGTAAGTGGAAGAAACCTTATGTTGACGGATGCATAGCTGTGGTACTTTTTTCTTGCATAACACGGAATTCATACAGAACAAACCTTTGATGTACTATATTTTATCGAAATTAGATGCTATGTTGCTGATTGAATTCTAAGTCCAATTTACATAGCATAAAATTTTTAAAAGAACGAAATACTCTATTATAATTTTTTCAACATTCGCAGAACACAAACAGTCTTGTAAACATGACTGTAATATGCTTAGATATTATGTGGATGGAATATATAGTAGGTTGTTTCATTACTTAATGAGTTAAGTTTTTAGATAAAATGAATAAATGCATCTAATATAAATTTTCTGCTGTAACTTTGCGCCTGATTGCTGTTTCTTCCAATAATCCAATGCGACATAATATTTGACAATGTAGACTTTCGTAGGTGCAGAATGGATAAAATTTTTGCTGACTTTTTTTTAATTCTGATTTTTTTTTTTTTCAGTGAAATGAAAATAAGATATTCATATAGAACTATCTCGTTAAGAACATAAACGCTGTATTCTTCATGCCTTCCCCTCTTACCATCACCTTCCTTTTCTCTAACCGCCTTTCTCTTACCATTTCTCCCCCTCTCCCCTACGTCTCCCTACCACCCTGCCTCTCCCTTAGGCGTTCACCCTAGCTGCCCCGGGTGACTCCTAGCCAATTTGCAGTAAAAAAGAATTACCTAAAATCCGTAGACCAAATTTTGCCGAGTAAAGAAAAGGCAGCAGTTTTGCCCTTTCATTATTGCATATAAACTTGGTAAGGATAAGGAAGACGAAAAGATGGAAATAACGTATGAAAATTGTTAAAAGAAGAGTATTTTCTATCCAACACTGGAGACTGAAATTTAGACAAGGAAACATGACAACTTGGGGGTGGAGGGAGAAAACGAAATCCATGAAGGGATTATGTCTGCTATAGAGAGTACCTCGACTATCTGACGCTCAGATTTTGTGTCCGTCTTACTGTTCTAGATTTTGTTTGTAATCCGTCTAGTACTGGATGCGGTATAATACATGGGAATTAGTCAAACTGTGAAAATGAAGACTAATTGAAAGACACAAGAAAATTATTACTTCGAATGAATTAGGAAGAATGTGAGGACCTAGTTATTAAGACATAAGATCATGATAAACTCGTACAAGGTAACGAATTTTTTATTATTTATGGTTATGAAACGGATACTCTACGTGAAAACAAAATGAATATGGAATTAATGGAATTGGGTGACATATGGCTACAGTTTCCTATTGCTTAAATCAGGCAACTTGCAGCGTCAGTTCCTCTGCTGTTATCTCATCTATATAACTGTCTTATGACTTATTCCTTGCCTGTCTCTTCTTCAGCTGATGTCCACCTGTTAATTTCCTCTCTAGTTATTGCTAATTATTTTTCTTCCTCGATTCATTCTCTTGCATAGGTATTTTCTAGCCAGTGGTGATATGATACAAAAGGTACTTCTCCAAATCTGCATTCATTTAATGTTCATGCATTCTAATGATCTCCAGGGAGGTTCCTCTCCATTGTTATTAATTGGAGTCACAAAATTACTTTTTTGTTCTATCCTTGAACTAACAAAATCTCCCCCCCCTCTCTCTCTCTCTCTCTCTCTCTCTCTCTCTCTCTCTCTCTGTTGTTGTTGTGGGTGTGCAGGAATAATGGTTACTGGGTATATTATTCTTCACCGCAAGGAATAAAGGACTGATAATGAGGGACGCTTGTCGGCTCTTTATGTGAACGAGTTGGCGCAGAGTATAGCAGAATAATAAACAACAATGAGAGTTGGGAGGATGTAGATAATGAAGCCAAGGAAAAACAAGAAAACGAGAGAGAAGAGGAGAGTCAAAGGAGAAGGAAGATTCACAGGAGGAGAAAAAAGATAAAGGAGAGTGTTGTTTACGGCAAAGAAGGGCACTGAATAAAAATGTGAGGACGTGCAATGAAAGGCTGTATGTCTTTACGGGAGCCAAATACACCAAAAGCACTCAAAAGCGACAGCAGAAAATATCACAACCTGAAATGTATTATGGTGGCGCTCGCGATTGAAAAATGATCAATGGCTGTGCTTTGGCCTGCCTTAAATTCCCAGAGTTCTCGAGAATAGATCAGGACAGAGATCCGTTTTAGTGATATGTGAGAAGGAAATGGAATGGAAAGGAAGAGTGACTTCTTCTCTGTATTACCCTTTTAACAGAATATGCTCTCTCTCTCTCTCTCTCTCTCTCTCTCTCTCTCTCTCTCTCTCTCTCAAGCTTTGTTATGGGTGCTCGAAAAACAGAGGATGCAGGGTAAAGTAAACCTCACTGTAAGGCACAATGGAACAATTGCTTGTGATATTTTGTCGTCAAAATAATGAAGACAATGTTTTGAGACTTTGTTGGCGGAAAGGGTAGGAGAATGATAAAAAAAACAACGAGTGTTAAGAGAAGGAAGATAATGACACATAGGAAAAGCAAAAAAATGAAACACGAGGAAGGTGGAGATCAAAAACAAAGAAGGATGGCTGAGATTCAAGAAACAAAAACAGATGAGGGAGATGTGTGCGGGACTAAATGCCTGTGTACAAAAATAGGAAGAGAATAAAGAGAGGGATAATAGATTTTGCGAAAACCCTGTACAGTATTCCAAAAGCACACACAGCGACAGTAGAAGCATCAAATCATTAAACACTGCAGGCCCTTAGGGAGCCATTAGGGGGGTATTATGCTGATATATCCACAAGCATGAAATCTGGCACAGATGTAGACTAGAACCAACTAAATTAATCTCTTGGGGGGCGCCAAAGCAGGCGCTCGTTTGGGTCGCCATATTGGCGAATCCATAATGGCCGCCAGTTGCTATTTGATTTTTTCTTAACTTCATAATCAATAGTCAATGGACCATGTGCGAAGGCTGTTTTTATAGGTTTTTTACGTCAAGGATTCCAAGTCTGAATTCTGTTTTGACACAGAAAATGCTATTCAGCTAATTTAGTGGTCAGACTATTCCCAGGGACATATTTAAAGGAAAAAAGGTGGAGGTTCAGAGGTCTAATTTGGACATGAGGCAATATATATACATTTTTTTTTCAGGCCTACCAATAGGTATATTGCACTGCTTGGTGGTGTGAGGTATACTGACACAAAAATCACAGAAATATGTCTTTGTAATGCTCATATAGGTGGTCTTGACTGATTGTGCATTACTCACATGTCTGGCCTATATGGCTATACGTGTCCAGTGAATATGCTCTGTGATTGGGATTATATAATATTCCATCTTTTCAGGTGTTTGGCTCCATTGGTAAGAACAGTGATCGTCAATTACAATTTTATAAAGAAGTAATAGCTGTATTGGTGGTGGTGGTGGTGATGCCGAGTGGCATGTAAGTTGTACCTGTGATATTGTGTCAATGATGGATTTTACGAAATGGGACCTTTGTTGCCTATGTCAGTCAAATAAAGATGAAAAGTTACAAACACCAAAGGAACAAGGACTTCCGGCACCTTAATTGCGTTGCGGCTGTAAAAGGTCTTGCACAGGAAACTGTAAATGCAGTAGAATTGGAGTCCGCTTTATGGGTTATGCATATGTGAAGGTGGATGTGTGAACATTGACGATACCTAGATCAGTTTGATTAAACTTTGCCACAGAGATGTTGAACCTAGACTAGAAATCTGTAAGCTTGTGTTTCCTTGTTTATGTTACCTTCTCAGCTGTAAACTTTTTCATGATGTAAAATGACCTTAAAAAATAAATTTAATTTTGGATAAGACATGCTTTCAACCACTAAATTTGCCGAATGGCGTTTTCTATGTCAAAACAGTGTTCAGATTTAGAATACTTGAGGTCAAAATCCTATGAAAGGAGCCTTCACGCATGATCCTTTGACCACTGGTCATGAAGTTAACAAAATCAGAATAATACCGACTGGCGGCCATTTTAGATTCGCCAATATGGCGACCTCAATTAGCGCCTGATTTGGCGCACCCCTAAAATTAATTTAATATGTTGTGGTCTACATTTGTGCCAAATTTCATGCGTCTAATCACGTCTGCACAATATCTCCCCTAAGGCCCTGGACTAACACTCTTTATGGGCGTCGTGCAGGTTGGAAGAAAAAGGTACTTCCCCATCTATATAACAAGCATGAAATACGACGGTCGTATATTTCTTGACTTTTTGAGAATCGATTAGGACAGAGATCCATAAAATAAAGAATGACGTATGAGAGGGCACGTTGGAGAGAGTTGTTAGACTGGTGAGAGGGATATGTGAGGGGGATGCTTAAGAAACAGCACTGGAAGAAGTGCAGCGTAATAATGACACTGGATGAAAAGGACACGTATATATTTTTTTTTAGTAATTATGTTGAGTGAGAGGGATGGTAAAATTTGATAATATAAGGACGATGTTCCTGAGGGTGCCGTCAAACAAAGACAGGAAGCACAAAATCCTTCTTTTTTCTTATTTTGACAATGAATAAATGAATATGTGATAACCTTTTTTTATAACAAAATTATTGTGTATAACATTCCCTTCTCACCCAACGGCCATAACATCTGAATGAAAAGAATGATACGTAAGATAATGTATAGTATTAAGCAAGTTATCATTGTTGAAATTTATCTTAAATATTAGAAATTACCGATCAAGATGCCGTTGCCACTTAATTACGAGCATTCAGCAATTCCTCCCCTCATCTTCCATCCCATCGGGCCAGGGTCTCCCTTTCGGCCTTCTCTCTGTAAGTCTCCCCGCGATCATTTTTTTTTTCCTTTTGTTTCCTTGTTTTCATATCTTTTTGTACATTATCTCCTGTAAATCACCTACACTTCACTACAGTCCTCCGTCAAACTTCTTTAACAGCGCACAGATTTCTCCTATGTATGACTTTTAGCACCTTAACTGCTCTTTTCTGTGTTTTCTAGTAACAATCCTCTTGCTTCCCAGCACATCTCAACCACCATGACTCAACTTCATCAAAAATATGCAGCCGAAAATCAATATTAACTGCATTTTGGCGTGCATGATCTACTGTATATGGAAACACTCGAGATATTTGTAATGAGATGAAAATAGCACAAGCACTGGTCAGCTTCGATTTTAACTTCTTGAACGTCCAGGCTAATGTGTGCTTTCTCATTATTTTCACTATTTTCGGATTATTTATCGCCCTCTTTATATTCTACGTCTTGGTTTACGCCTTACCTCTTATCTTCTAACATCAAGTAATCTTGGAGTACTGTTACCACGTATTTTTGTCTAATCAAGATAGTTCACAGTGCTCCTCTCTCTCTCTCTCTCTCTCTCTCTCTCTCTCTCTCTGACTTTGCTGTGATCTTTTTAAAAATTCTGCTGACCTGTGATAGCCTAAAACATCCTATGAAATATCTTCAACGTTGTCGTCTTTTACACAGAGTAGTGCCAGTCTGGGCCTAAATGGAAACAAGGGCGGTAATCTTTCTTTTTCTGTCGCGCAAGTCATTAAGCCACTAATAAATTACAGAGATATTATAGTTGCTTCTGCTCCTAGTTATCCTTTAAGACACACATAAACGAAAAACAATTTTTCCTCTTTGTCACGTCTCTCTAGGTTCTTCTTCCGTCTACACAAGCTCTTTTCTCCCATTTCTACTTCTTTTGGACACCACTGACCATACTCATGTAATAGTCAGTTCCTCTTTCTCACATTCATCATGCATTTTGTGTCCTCGTAAAGTATCGATTTCATTCAAGAGAGTGTTACAAAAGCCATTGTTTGTATATAATGTTCTAATCTTTTACTGGTTGGGTACAGTTATATTTTCCATTAATGTTTTCTAATAATTTATGCTAATTCTTGTGGTTTAAGTGAATTTGCTGTTTTTGTTTTATCCAGTCTTCATTATTCCAGTTTAGTTTTCTCCATTTTTTGTACGCCTTCCAAAAGAAGGCATTTAAAAGGAAACAACTAGTGTTAAGAGATAGTGGTGAGAGACAGCGAGCACTAAATACATTATCTTTCCATATACACCTACACGGCAGCAATGTAGTAGAAGCAGTGGAAGCTTATATGCATTAGATCCTCCCTGTACACTCATTTTTTTTTTTTTTTTTTAAGCTTCCACTTCCTTCTTCACTTCTTCCCTTCACCCTACCCTCAGCCATATAGTATTTTCAAGCCTCAACACAGGATCAAGGGTGAAAAGATGCTGATGAGTGATGTCGTGATGTCAGAACCATGGAGTGTCCTGGTGGCTGTGGGGTATCTTGGCACCGTTGATCCTGCCGTACGGGTCATCAAACGACTAGACCAACCCAACAAAAGAAAGCAAGAAAGAAAAAACGACTATTCACATGTGGGAAGTCAAGAAACGTGAAATGGTATTCTGAAGGTGGCAGAAGATCTAAAGCATGCTTAGGGACACATACATACGGAAGAATATTCATGCAACATCCAGGAAGGAGATGGCTCACCTACAGAACTGTGAGAGAGTAGAGGAGAAGAATCCTGAAATGTGGAAGTGAATATCAGCTGTAACTGGAGGAATCCGGCGCTACTTCGCAATGCAGAAGTGGACGACAGGTATTTTCCAAAATTTTCTGTGGAGAGAAGTGGAAACTACTCTTGAAAATATGTTCTTGGAATATTGCTGGTTTAAAGGATAAATTACGAGGTCTAGAATTTTTGCATTTTGTGCTAAATTACGATATAGAAGAGTTTGGAATTATGATATAGGGTAGTTTGGTTGCTTGAAATTAAGAGGCCATTACAGAAAAGCGTGCTAAATTTTAATGTATTAAAGAAAATCAAGGACAGGGATTCACAGAGGGGGGAGTGATGATGTTGGTGAGGTGTTCGTTAGTGTTGTACATAACACACTTAGATATGGAGACAGAGGATCAGATCTGCACTGAGTTGTCATGCTGGCCATGAGTGAAATTTGGGGGTGTATACTGTATATCCCACCAGAGGACTCACCATATTATGATCCTTTAGCAGTTTAGCAATGAGTGCACAGGTGAGTGAATGTGACTGGTTCATATTCATGGGTGACTTAAATGCATGGGTAGGTGTGCCACACATTATGAATGCAGAGGGTGACAGTTATGAATAATATGATATGAAGGATTATGCAGTTAATAACTATGGGAAAGCAGTCTCTCACATGTGTAATATCAACAAGTTACTCGAAGCCAACTACCTGTACCTTAAATATGAAAATAAATTGCCGAGAGAAAGTGTATAATTCCGACGTTCGAAATGAGTATCAGAGATCGATGATTTATGTGTTGTTAAGCATAAATTTGTTGACATGACTGAGGATGTAAGAGTATGCCACGATATTAAATGATCTGATCACGCACCGTTCAGTTACTTATTACATGCAGGACTGTCATGTTTTATAGCCTTCCCTCTTTTCAGAAAACGCTAGATACGTGGTTCACTAATACAACCAGTGCATGGCAAATGATCCCATGAAAAATGGACTAGCTAACAGTGAAATGAATGTGAAGGAGTTTTGTGCTAGGATGTTAAAACATTCACCACCCAACCTCGATAAAATGAACGAAGTCGTTAGATGTAATACCGTAAATGCTATAGCTACAGAGTGTAATAGAAGGAATAATAATCAGTGTGAAGAATGAGATGTTAACCATCAAACGCTGGGCTATTTTTAATGCAGTCGTCATTTCACTATGGGCAATTTCCCAGAAACTGCAGAAAATTGTCTGTTTTCAGACCTTAACCCGTCACGTCCCGAGGTTTTCCGCACCTCCGACATCCCCCAGTCCCGAGGTATTTTCAATTTTTTTTTTTTTTGCTAAAACCTTCGCTTTTGGTGAGAAACATCGAAAATTCATAGAGAAATCGCTCACCTGAGGTTTAAAGTGCCCAATCCAGGTAGGAGTTCCTCCTTACCTGAGTGGGTTTTCTAACATGCTGGCACCAAAGAAAACGAGTTCTATGGGAGGGTAACTATTTTATCCACTCATAAACGGTATTTATTTATTTACTTGGTACGAATGTATATGTAGTATGACAGTATATTGGTTTTCAAGCAGTAATAAAGGCATTATAAGCATTGTTTCACTCACTAACTAATCACCATACCTGACCTATTTTTGCCACACTATCTGATCATTATTTCTGGCTGTTTCTTCTTCTAATGCTATGTAAACATTGTCCTCCACATTGTCATCAATTGGGGAATCACTCTGGCCCTGAATAACTTTACTAGCCAGGTCACTGGTAACAGGTCCTTTGCCAAGACAATGGCGTGAGGGGGGGAGGGGGGAAGTTATGCAGTGTAAGGCATTGTCCCTGCTTGGTATCTTGTACAGGAATAGAGGAAGGTGTCCCGTGTATACATACGAAAAATCACGTGCGAAAATTGAAAATTGTGCAAATTAGCGACCTTGCAATTGCACGACGTACTGGTACGTCGCCGGGACTGGCAAATGCAAATCGTGGTGACGTACCCATACGTCGTCGGGACGGGGCGGGTTAATATCAGAGAATGTATACCACTTAGGGAAAAGAACTAATGACCATTATACCATTCTTCCGAATGAAAGTACCCCAGGTATGTACAGTAGGTGGTTGCGATGATGATTAATGAATGAGGAAGAAAACAAATTTCGGCATGAGAGCAGGACGTGTTCATGCATCTGACCATGGCGCGACTATGGCTTTGTGTTTAACCCCCTAGCGCACCATAAGTTTCCAGTAAGTTGTGGTTCCATGCACAGAACCAAAACCTCGCTCAGGCTGGCTCCGCTTGCGTGGCAAAGGGAAAAATTTCTATGGTCCAATTAACCCTCGTAAAGTGCTTATATTGTTAAAAATCGCTTCCCATCATCTTCGTTGATGTTTATACTATAAGATAAGAAAAAAATAAAGCAGATGAATAAATGTACAGAAATGAAGCCTGAATAAACCTTATTTAAGTGAAAACTAGCTTCTCATAACTACCCAACATCACCATGAAAAATTTTTCTCGTGACGCGCAGCTGCAAAGGACATGTCTGTATGTAGAATTTCAGAATCTTTCGTCTTTGAAAGTTTCAAGTTGATACTTCCAATAGTTTTCAAGTAATCAAAAAAAAAAAAAAAAAAGGAAGAAAATCGCCTAAAAACATCTGATTTGTTTATTTTGTATGTTGTTAGTGACACTGTAATAAACATACATGTAAATTCTATCCAGTTTTGTAGCCCAAAGATTAAGGAAGCCCATGATATAAATCACAGTGTTATAGGCCTTACTGTTAATGAGAAAATGAATCCTGAAAGGTTACAATGGACTGTGTGTGGTTTGCACGCGGTGACAGCATGTATGCTCAGGTCCGACGGCTGAGTATTATGTTTGTCTTTCGTAATTTTTCCCCAATTATTTTCACAAATAGGTTACTTTGCTTTACAAAAGTATGCATAAGAAATCATCAGCTTAATCAAGCTTTCTTCAGATTTTTTATACGGCCTATACTTTACGAGTATAATGACCGAGAGAATAGCAATGAAATCCACCACATTTTTCCCATGAGAAATATATAGTAAACACACATTTTATACCTTATGATACAATAGTATAATAACTAGAGAAATAAGCTGGTTACTCATGTAGTCTAGTAGCGTTGTAGTGTTTCTTGAGAGGAGATGGAGTTGCAGAGAGGAGAACAGGTACGATCACAGCCTGTGTATGTGTGTGTGAGTATTTATGATGTGTGTGTGTGTGTGTGTGTGTGTGTGTGTGTGTGTGTGTGTGTGTGTGTGTGTGTGTGTGTGTGTGTGTGTGTGTGTGTGTGTCTGTCTGTCTGTCTGTCTGTCTGTCTGTGTGCCTGTGCGTGCGTGTGTGTGTGTGTGTGTGTGTGTGTGTGTGTGTGTGTGTGTGTGTGTGTGTGTGTGTGTGTGCGGTTGTGTGTGTGTGTGTTTGCAATGTGATTTACTGCAGTATGTTTTCATCAGCATGATACTGATGACAGAACAGTCCTGTGCAGAACAGCACGTCACAAACAGGACATATATAGCTGGTGTCCTTCCTCCTCTTGTTGAAGTAGCACAACATACACTGCAGTCTTTACCTGTCGAGGATTGTCTCCAGGGTGAGGTGCAGAGCTGAGTCCAAGCGTGTCCTATTGTCGATGTACCAACGGTGCTTGGACGACGGTGCTCCTCCATCTCTTCACCTCTGTACTCCTGCTGGAGGTGCAGTGGCAGGAGATGGCCAAGTAATTCCTGATGGGCCAGCTCCTGCAGGAGGTGGAGCAGTCTTGGCAGTAACTGGCAGTGTTACTCCTGATGGGCCAGCTACTGCAAGAGGTGGAGCAATTGTTGCAAGAGGTGGAGCGATTGTTGCAGGAGGTGGAGTGATTGTTGCAGGTACAGCGGAGGCTGCAGTTGATGTAGTGGTTGCTGCAGGTACAGGTGGTCGTCATTGTGAGGGAAGGTCAGGGGCATGGTGAAGGGAATGACCCGATGCCAGCCACTCCTCCTCCCGGAATGTCTGGAGTTTGTGGCATATGTGCTCCTGGAATTCCAGGGAAGTCATAGGCTTGTTGGTGTTCTTCTTGTTGACGGTGTAGGCATTGAATAGGGTCATATGGATGAAACAAAAGGTCAATTTCTTGGTCCACTTGACTGTCCTCCTTTGGGCAGTTTAGCACTGGATCATCTGATCGAAATGATCCGCCCCGCCCATGAGCCTATTATAATCCTCCACCATGATAGGCTTGTTCACTGTTTTCAGAACATGGTGGAATCTCCCGTCTGGACCTTTAACCTTTCCATGCACCTGCTTAGGGACTGTGATGTCACTGTGGAAGGTGGACACCATTCTTACGATACATTTGACCTTCCACAACAACACCATTACATTGCCCTTGTGTCTAGCTTCCACTCCATCATCAGGAAGGCATTTAACCCAAGGCGTCCCAGCAACATATGAGTACGTTGCAACATTTTGCATTTTCCAGTCCTGTCAACGTACTGGTACTTCCCGCAATTTCTAGGTGCATAATTTGCACAATTTTCAAAATTTGCGCCTGATTTTTGGTACGTAGGGTTGCTCGACCTTCCCCTACCTGCCACCATGCGGGGACACTCGGCGACCCCGTGCGACCTGAGCTCACCCTCGGCTCGGCCACTCACCTGTTAGCAACGGTCCTGCTCAGACATGGCACATAAAGGTCTCTCAGAGGAGGAAATCCAAGCCGCCTTAGATGCCTTCACAGGCGACAGTGATTCCCCACTGGACAACGAGGTTGTGGACAAAGATTATCTCCAACCAGAGGAGGTGGAAAGCAGCAGCAATGATGAGGAAGTCCCGTCCACCAGGAAGTGGCGCTACATGACTTATTGTGCTGCTAGAGCCGGCCAGCCTGCACAAAAACAATGTGCAACATCCTCTCAGCAGCCCCAACATGATGTGGAGCCAGATTTCGAGGATAAGGACGAGGACAGAGCAGTGGGACGTGCTGCCACGTGGTACAGCCGAGAAATTATCACCCATCGTGGCCCCGAGCGCACACCACGTCATACGAGCAGGTATGGGCTTAGTCTTTTGTTTGGGGAGGTCAGAAGTGGCGTGGAGGGAGTGGGGAGTGAAAGGGAAAGTGCAGGGAGGAGTATTGAAAGTGAGAGTGGCGGGAGTGAGTCATCGCTCTCCCGTGGAGGTGTGAGGTGGCGGGAAGTATCACATGGGCGAGTGAGGGTGCGTGCTGAATCACGTGGGGTTGTGATGGAGGAGGAAGGTGGGGAGGAACCACTCCCCAGCACGTCTTATGCTCCCGAATATACCTAGACACATGGGCGAGTGAAGGTGCGTGCTGAATCACGTGGTGTTGTCATGGAGGGAGAAGGTGGGGAGTAACCACTCCCCAGCATGTCTTATGCTCCCCAATATTCACAGACTTCATCCCCACAGCCTCCTAATGTTCCACAAGGCCGTAAGGGTAAGGGAAAGGGAAAGGGGTAAAGGCCGAGGGAAGAGGAGTGCGAGCTGGGAAGCCATCCGCAGTCCTCCTCCCCAACCTCCCCCACCAGCATCTCCTTCCCACCCAGATGAAGGCGACGATGGGGACGAAGGTTTTGTGAGTTGGAATTGGGAGGATGGGAGTGATTTTTCTCCCCTCATTCACCCCTTCACTGAGCAGGGGCGTGCTGGCTGCATTGCTCCCGGTATTCACCCAAATTCCACCAGGCTGGATTTTTACTACATTTTTTTCAGTGAGGTTTTTGTGGAGGAAATAGTGGACCAGACAAACCGTTTCACTAGCAGCCAGCGACGTGAGAGTGAAAGACTGGGCAAAAGGAGCAGGCATTCTATCAAATATGGTTACCCAGTCTCCTTTTCAGAAATGTTTTTATTTTTTGCCCTGGTACTTCTGATGGGTATTTTACGAAAGAACAGAATTTTGGCATAGTGGACAAGGGACCCTGTTATGCTGACACCAATATTTGGCCAAGTCAAGAGCCGTAATTGCTTTCAGCCGATTCTAAGTCGCCTCCACTTTTACGATGCTGATGATCCTGCAAATGCGAATGACAGATAAGATGAGGAGAATTTGGTTGATCTTTGATCACCTGAGGCAAACATTTCGTTCCTCATTTTATCTCTATAGAGACCTCGTCATAGATGAGAGTCTCGTGTTGTGGAGGGGCAATATTTCATTTCGGCAGTACATACCCAGCAAAAGGCACCATTTTGGGTTCAAGATCTTTGTTATGTGTGACTGTAGGACTTGTTATGTGCAAGACATAGTCTTGTACACCAGTGCACAGACAGACATTATAGAAGATCGGAGTATTGGACTGTCTGGAGCAGCGGTAAAGACAATGATAAAAGACTACCTTCATCGTGGTCATGTCCTTTACCCGGACAACTGGTACACTAGCCCTCTTCTCACTCATTAGCTACACAGGCATGACACGGGAATCTGTGGTACCATCAAGGTGAACCGGCATCACATGGTCAAGGTGGGGTGGAAACTTGACAGAAATGAGGTTGTCTTCTTCCATGCCAACAATATACTTACAACAGTGTGGAAACACAATCGAGAATTCAGCCTCTTGTCCACGGTTCACCACCTCTTGATGCACTGTACAGAGTCTGTGGATTACCGGAGCGAGAACAGGCGCCACATATGGAAACCTGAGTGTTTACTCGATTACAACATCAACATGCACCTGGTGGACCAGTCAGGCTCCATGATATCCACGGTGCCAGGATCACGATGAAGTGGTACAAGAAGCTCTTCTTTCACTTGCTAGATATAAGTGCCCTGAATTGCCACCACCTGCACGCCATGACAACAGGAGTTCAGGAAACCTTTGAAGGCTTTGTGAGGGAGCTAACACGAGAGATTTTTCCCCGGTATGCGGTTGAAAGGCCCCATCACCGCACACGCACTGCCCCTACCGCCCAAACTCCCCTGAGAATATCCGCCCGCCATTTCCCCACTCCTATATCTCCACAGCCAAATAGACCTAGGCCCCAACGTAGGTGTCACGTGTGTAGTAATTCCCGGGTGAGACCCACCACTCAGAGAAATGACACCCACTATGAATGCGTAGAGTGTGACGTGGGTCTCTGCATTCACCCTTGTTTTAGTGAGTATCACACCTTGATGCACTTCTGATATGGTGTGAATGCGATATGACACTGATACTCAGAAATAAATGCGACAAACAGACGCTCAGTGAAATTATAAGGCCTGTAGATCTGTAAATAGTAGTATGTAAGTGGAAACTGGTGTAATATAAGTGGAAAATTATTATGTAAGTGTATAAATATGATCTAAGTGGAAACATACCTAGCGAGGGTTATTTTAATGCGATATTCTGACGCTCAGTGGAATAAATAAGGCCCGTAAATATATAAATATTAGTATGAAAAATGCAAACGGGTTTAATATTAGTTGTAATTTTTGTAAGTGCTGAAACTTATTCTAAGTCAAAATATTCCTAGCAAGTGTACAGTATATAAGTGCGATTTTCTGATGCTCACTGGAATAAATAAGGCCCGTATATATGTAAATAGGAGTATACAAGTGGAAACGGGTGTAATATCAGTGGGAAATTAGTATGTAATTGCATGAGTATTATCTTAGTAAAAACATTCATTGCGAGAGTATTTTGGTGCGATATTCTGACGTTCAGTTGAATAAATAAGCCCCGTAAATATATATTGTGCAGTATTGGTGTAAACGGGTGTAATGTAAGTGGGGAAGTATATTTGGAACTGAAGAAATAAAGTAGAAGTTGAAACATGAATGGTAGAGACTGTGCTTGCTACGTGAATATGTGCTAGCATTTCGCCAAATGCCCTCGTAATGAATGTAAATACTTGAAAACATTTACAGTGGTGGAGGAAAGGTTTAATGTAAAGAAAACAATACTATGAAAGTGATAAAACAATATGGTATGTTGAAATACGAGTCATAGCGAGTACGCTGAGTAAGCACATGTGCACTGTAGTTGTGCTACATGTCATCGTAATGAATGAAAACATTTACAAACAGTACAAAATGGTAAAATGGCGTTGAAACAGTTGTATACAAGTAGAAAAAATGATATGTTGACGGAAACAAGAAACTTAGCACATAGCCTGTTACCACTCTGACCCAACTCGCTATGCTCGCGAGAAGGTACAATGCTTATTTTTCATATATATGTCAATGTAAACCATTATATTGTTATTCTTATTGTTTGTTAGTTCAAATTCAATAAATGTAGAGGTATTGTTTGTGGTTTCTCCCAAAATTACCTACCATAGAAAACGTGAACGACTCACACGTCAGTGATAGAATACGATACCTGGTGCGGGGGACCTCACCTGTTCCAACCACTTATGGACCACGGTAAGCCCTTTCTTGGTGATTTTCTTTTGTTTCTCAACAAAAGCGGAAGTTTTAGCCAAAAAAAATATTTTTCCAAAATAGCTCGGGATTGGGGGGTGTCATAGGTGCGAAATAGCTCGGGACGTGATGGGTTAACACTGCTGATGTCCTGCAGCTCCCTTGGTGCTCCCCTTGCCAGTCGTACCATGCAACACACATACACTCCCTCTGTGAAGAGGCATTCGCACAATGATACAGAGTGGTATTGTCCATATACAACATGTATCCTTTGCCCTTCAAAGGTTCACCCAGGCCCCACACTGTGTTCTCTAGAGACTTCTCCCCCGTGTATATTTCCAAATTCCTAATGTAACCACTCCTTGCCTTAGCCAAGATGTATAGTTTTAGGAATACTTTTGGGGCTTCATAGGGTTATATACACGGAAGGAGAGCCACTCCTTCCAACCCAGAGATCCCTCATCCAGGCAAAAATGTTCGCCCAGGATGTAAACCTCCCTGAACCTCTGAAGAAGATACTGCATCACTGTGCAAATCCATATCAGCCAGTCTTCATTGCCCTCCGGTATGGCAAGACTATTGTAAGCATGAAAGTGCCTCAGGATGGCCCTGAAGCAATTTCCACTCATAGCTCGCTGATATATGGGGTATTCGTGAGCCTCTGATGAATGCCAATAGTGTCTCATAGTTGGGAGTTCACAAATCCCCATGAGAGAGTATAATCCAAGGAACTGAGCCATTTCCTCTTCGCTGCAGAGGTACCAAACATCTAATGCAGTCCCCAGAAACATGGCATATTTGTTTCAACTGCTAGCTAGGTGAGCAACTCCCTGGTAAAAAAAAAAAGTTGAAAGTATTGGAGTGGTGTCGCTGGTGCTGCCACTCTCAAACTTGGGGTTCCAGTGAAGGAGCCAGCAATGGGTGCAAATGACCCAGAACTCCAATCATCCTCCTGACGGTCACCAGGTGGGGAAATGCTTGGCTGTGTACGTGTGTGGTGCACATGACCCCGAGACAAATGACTACCTCTCGGCCACCCACCACGATCTCGCCTAGGCCCACGCCACCCTCATCTTTGTGGTGGGCAGGGAGATAGTGATGATGATTGTGTTGATGATAGCTGGGTGGATGAAGGTTCAGGTGATCATGGTGATGGAGATGGTTCCAGTGATGGTTGTGGTGGTCATGGTTGTGGTGAAGATGGTTGTGGTGGTGATGGTTGTGGAGATGGTTGTGGTGGTGGTGCTGCTGCTGCTGATGATGATGCTTGCTTATATTCAGGGGTAATGAAGTCTGAAGGGGACAGTGACTTTCCAGATTTAGCTGGGGAAGATGATGTGGAAATATCTTGGATGGGTGGTGAGATGCGGGTGGGTTGAAGTGTGGTGAGAATGTAGAGTGAGTCTGGGGGGAAAGAGGTCAGTGTTTGCAGTGGGGGGGGGGGGTGGAAGATAGGTGGCTATACTGCGGTTCAGTCTCGAGGGTCGGGGTGGTTTCAGTGGTGGCAGGCCTGACATCAGTGGTGGCAGGACTGGTGGCAGTGGTGTTGGGGGTGACAGGATTGATGGCAGGGATGGTGGTTGTTTCCAAAGTGATGGCAGAGGTGACAATTGTCATCGGAGTGATGGCAGTAACAGGAGTAATAGTTATTACACCAGTGGTGTCAGTGGTGAAAGGAGTGGTGGTAGTGATGGTGCTACTACTACTCTCTGTTGTGCTTATCGCCGTGGCCTTGACTGCATCTTTGCACTTATCACCCCTCAGGTCAGATTTCCTCCTCGCTCTCTCTTCCTCAACATATTCGCACTCTGTTTCACTTTCACTACTTTCCTCACTCTCACTGCCACTGAACAAGTATTTCATATATTCTCTTTCAGATAACCCCTTGTGAGGCATTTTTCCGGTAGTGTAATACTGCAAAGGAACGGTAAAAATCAGTTACAAATTTTCAAATCAGGCTTTCTCTGAAAATATATAAGAAACACTTATAAACTTTCTTCACAAGCACACTACACTATATATAACACAATATCACTATACACACGTAAGGTATGGACAGTGCAGTAGTAGGAAACATGGATTTAAATGCCCAGCCACGTGCTCACACACCCTTTGAGCCTGACTGCTGTGAGAAAACAGTCATTACTCGTTTTACGATGAATCGGTTTACAACAATTCGCTGCAACAATAATAGAAAAGTTCCACCCCAAAATTCAATTTACAATAAATTTCCCACTATAACGATTTTGCCATCGGAA
Source organism: Coenobita brevimanus (assembly GCF_032717465.1). Taxonomy (NCBI): domain Eukaryota; kingdom Metazoa; phylum Arthropoda; class Malacostraca; order Decapoda; family Coenobitidae; genus Coenobita; species Coenobita brevimanus. The sequence goes on from NC_137041.1 coordinate 30,069,152, forward strand.
AGCTCCAGGCACACACAAGGTGACTGTTGCTTGTTTCAGGCAAGATGGCGGCCCCGGCGTGCAGGCATTGTTATGGTTCAGGTCCCGCCACCCCTTCAAAGCCCTGTCTTTTCAACTTGTTAATGTGTGCTCCCCTGTTATTGTCACCTCTCAGCCAAACATTGTACTACAGTACTGTGGATTTGTGTGCCCAGTGGTAAGGTCAGTGACAGTGTAGGCCCCAGTGCTATGGTTGGTGCAGGTATGGGTCCCAGTGCTAAGGTTAGTGCAGGTATGGGCCAGATACCCCTCCCCATAACCTATTCTTGTCTGACTCAGGCTGACCACCAGTGCCTGGAAGCACAGGCTGTCCCCCAGCCCTGGGGGAGGGGGGGACTACTTGGAGACGACTTGGAACAACACAGGAATGAATGAAGTTGGGTTGTCATTTATGGTTCAGTCTTGGTTAGGTGATTTTGGGAAGATGAGTTGGCATAACCCTCCTTTTATAATGGGTTTCAATCTCCCGGTTTATGATAAAATCGGTACATGATAAGGTATGACTTGATGAAACCCCATCTTAAAATGAGTAATGACTGCACTGGGCTAAAAATAGGTCACTTGCCCTTCTGGTAAGCTCCCGGGTGTTGCCATATATTTCCTCTAGAAGTGGCTACAATCAGCTTTGGCTCAACCAAATTTGACACAAATCCATTCACAGGAAAAGTTTCTACGACTATTTCTAGGGAAGTTGCGTTATGTTGCGTCATTGGTTAGTCTCCAGATTAGAAAGATTATGACTCGCATTGCGTCATCTTGTGCAAGAGGGTTATCATGATAACTTCTCCAATACCAGATAAACTAGACATTGTTGCATCCAAGAAATGACTTATGGCACTATCACTTAGCTCTTTTCTCATGTCCTTGGAAAGAGGCTGGCAGAGGTGGATGATACAAATGACTACAGGCACCACGGATGGAATGAGACAAATAGTAACCTGAAGACATCGTTGTATGCCTGGCAAAAGTGCATGACAGACTGACTCTCACCTATATGCTAAGAAGGGATTCCCTCACTACCCTCGGGGGACGAGATGAAATGGTGGCCGGTTCAAATGGTGGTGGATAGACACTTGCGTGAATAGCCGCTACCCGGTGGTCATGTAACACCTTGATTGTGACGTGCATAGACAATACCCGGTGGAGAGGGGTTAAATAACTTTGCTGGAAAAGACTGCTAGAGGAAAATGATTTGAACCCAATTTAGAAACCAGTTAACTGAAAAGGTGGAGTAAGTATTTGTAATATTAATCCAAGGGTGCTGCCACCTCCGTGGGGGAGGGGGGGACCCTCAGTGTTCTCATTCTGACTGAAAGCTGGTTCAGGGAAGGACTACCAGTGTGTTAAATTACCATATCCTAAGACCTGGACCCCATCCTTCAAGAAAATACATTAAACAATGAGTGAATGAGTGAGAGACTGACCCAGTTAAGGGCAAGCACTATATTAGCCCCTGCCCCCCATGGGTGTGGGGGTCAGTCATTCTTCTCTAGTAATCTCAGTTCTGCCCATTCCTACATTTGCAACTTAATACGAGCTGGTATGGATTTATTCATACCAAATCAACAGTTCACTAAAAGATTGAACTCTCCAAAATGGTTTGATGGCAACTGTGCCAGAGCAACAGCCCAAAAGTCATTAGCATATAACTCTTACTTAAAATAAAAAACACCTGAATAACTCTCTCAATTTATAGTTGCTAGAAATCATGCAAAAGCTGTAATAAATCTAGCTAAATGAAACTTTCTTCACAAGCAAGCATCAAAACTACTTAACAACCCTAATGACAAAAGAATATTCTGGTCAACTCTTAATTCTTTCAATAATAACTTTAACAAGTCATTATCCATTGCCACACTAAAATATTCAGATGGCAACATTGCAAAAGACCGGCATGGGAAAGCAGATATTTCTTGCAGTACATTTGCCAGAAATTATACCATAGAGTATGCAAGCCAGAACATCCCAGTACTAGAACTTCATTCTCCCGAAATTGTTCCACTTAAAATACAGACAATATACATAAAATCCGTCCTAGACAATTTACATACCAACAAAGCTCCAGGCCCAGATGGAATTCCGCCAATTGTTTTGAAAAGGTGTTCCCCTTACCTTCCCTCTGTTCTAGCTAAATTATTCAGACTATGCATACGTTCTTCGATCCCATATTCATGAAAAGAAGCCAATATCCACCCAATTCCGAAGAAAGGAAGTTCCTCTGACCCCTTTGATTACAGACCAATAGCTGTCACATCTTCTCTTGGTAAGGTATTTGAAACTTTAATTAATAAGCACATTGTTAAACATCTTGAATCCAACAACTTAATTAGTGATAGACTATAGTTTTCGCCACGAAAGATCCACCATTGACATACTCAATCTCCTAACTCATACCATCCATCAATCAATTGACCTACATGGAGAAACTCATGCAGTAGCTCTTGATATTTCTAAAGCTTTCGACAGAGTATGGCACCGTTCCCTGCTGTCCAAACTCCCTTGCTATGGATTATCGTCTTTTGTTCCTTTGATTTTCCCATATCTCCGTGACAGGAAAATAAGAGTAAAATTAGATGATGTATATTCCAATTTCCACTCAGTTATCGCCTGCGAGCCGCAGGGATCAGTTCTGGCACCAACCCTGTTCCTGGTTCATATTAATGATCTCTTATCTGTCACCGACAATCCCATCCACTCATATGCAGATGACTCAACACTACATGGTTCATTCACACTCAGATACCCATTTACAAAGTCTAATATCTCTACCTCTCAACTCAGTACAGCCATCTCCATAAATCAAGACCCATCTACGATCAGTGAATGGGGACAAAGCAACATTGTCTCATTTAATGCTAGTAAAACTAAATATATACAATATACTAATAGACAAATATTGCCAGATTCATATATTACCTTCAGTGCTACTAATATTCCCATCTCCAAAAGTATTGAAATCCTCAGCGTCTCACTTAACAATGCCCCCAGCTGGACCTCTCATCAGAGAAATTACCAATATGCCGGGAATCGAACCCGGGACTCTCAGGTGAGAGCCAGGCAGCATACCACTACCTGGCTCTCACCTGAGAGTCCCGGGTTCGATTCCCGGCATATTGGTAATTTCTCTGATGATTTTTCCTGTGTAAAAAATACAGGTTCTCTCTTCATTGGACCTCTCATGTTAGATCACTAGCTAAAACCGGCTCAAAGAAACTTGGGTTATTGTACAGAGTCCGTATCTTCTTCACTGACCAGCAGATAGCTATAATTTATAAGAGTCATGTGCGCTCTCAGCTTGAATATTGCTCACCCTTGTGGAATGGATGTGGAGAGGTTGCATTAAAACAACTTGACAAAATTCAGAACAAAGCTGTTAGAATAATTAACAACCCTGCCATTAAAAATAAACTACCTCCCCTGCAAGTAAGAAGGAATGTTGCCTCCCTTGCATTATTTTACAGATATTTTTATGGCATATGCTCAGACGAAGTTGCGTCCATGGTGCCACATCTCCATGCCTTCCCTCATGCTACACGGGCATCTGGTAGCGCTCATGACTGGAATGTCACTCAGCCATATTGCAGAATTTCTGCCTATCAGAATTCTTTCATTCCCCGTACTGGATCTCTCTGGAACTTGCTTTCCCAGAGTTGTTTCCCTCCAAACTTCAACCTACAGCTGTTCAAGTCTAACTGTTACAGATATTTTATGAACAGAGGACACCAGTAATCTGGTGTATGGATTATTTGATTTTCTTCGTTTGTTTCCCTTTCCTCTGTTCTGTTATTTAAATAAATAAATAAATATAAATATAAATAGATAGATAGATAGATATAGAGATAGATATCGATATATACACATGTTTATATATATACATATATAGATAGATAGATAGATATAGATAGATAGATAGATTGATTGATAGATAGGTAAATAGATAGATAGACATAAGTAAACCACACACAGAATTTCAAATGAATAATTTGAATTTTGGAAAAACTGGATGTGGTGTTTCTGATCTTCCTTTGACGGAGATTTTGCACTACCGTCCCAGTGACATCGATGATAATCATCCCTTTCACTCAGCATAATTACTCAAAAATTTTACCTGTCCTTCTCATTCGGTGTTCTTCTTATTCTTCACTCTTTCCTAAGCTGAGTCTCCCGTCACTCCCCTCACATATCACTCTCTCCAGTCACACTCACCTCCCTTCTCTCCAGCCTGCCTATCTCACTTCCCTCTCATAAGTCATTCTTTGTTTTATGGATCTCTTTTATTTGGTTATCAAAAAAGCATAGTATTTACGACCGGCGACGTAGCGTTCCCAGCGCCATTCTTTCATCCTGCACGTCACCAATAAAGTATAACCTGATCTGATGTTTTTATCGTTGCTCTGGTGCTCTTGTGGTATATTGCATTGCCGAGAAGATTTACTGCCCCTCTTCGGTCTTCCTCTTGTCCTAATTCATTGACTTTTTTTTTTTTTTTTCTGTACACCCTCCTCTGTCTTTGCCTCCTAACTCTCAGTCTTCTTTCCACCTTTGTTTCTGATCCCCACCGTCCGACTGTTTCATTTTCTTCGCCATGGTTTCAATATCTTCACTCTTTTAACACTGGTACTTGTCTGCCGACTTGCTTCCACCTACTTAAATCCATTTTTTACTTAAAAGGAAGATAATTTTTTCATGCATCCATTTTATTTTTCTTTTGCACACTGACAAGAAAACTCGATACAAACAAACAGACAGACAGGCAGATGGATGGAGAGAGAGAGAGAGAGAGAGAGAATGTATTTAGGGAGAGTAAGACACTGCAAGAGATAAGGAGAGGGCAAGATCTTTGGTTAGAGTAAGAACAGCAATAGAATGTAAACTGGAATGCCAGTGAATTGATGATGAAATGAATTTATTTAGAGATGGCTTGAACACAAAACCACTCTAATGAATTTCAAGTACAGACGTTAATTATTTATCAGACCACCAATGGCTAAGACTTACCTAGGAATGAATATGGATAGAGGAAGAATGAGAATTAGCAACAACTACAGAGAGCACTGACAGAGGGAGTTCAACATGGAAGGCAACAGGTAAAATACAAAAGATGAGACAGCAACACAGGAACTCATGCTGGTGGTTGATTGATTAACCTCTGAGAAAATCATTTAACTTTATTGGACGTTTTTGCGCTTCCTTCACTCCTGATTTAATGTGTGTTCTCGTAAGGTATCCATTTCATCCACCTGACTGTTCCAAGATCCACTACCTTCAATTTCATGTTCTTATGCTTAACTGGATAAGTCGTCTAATAATTTTTCCCAATTCATCCGAGGTAATACTTAACTAATATGCTTCATTCATTCTTTCTTTTCCCTGTTACCTGAACCTTGTGTATTATGTCCACCCAGTAGTAAGCTAATTAACAGCAGAAATAGACAAAAAATTATGATCAGTAAGGCTGAGATGAATTACATTCATACAGTCCAACTACTATCCATAACATGTCCATTCTCATCAGTTATTGCATTTTCTTCTTCCTTCACTCCCCCCCCCCCCCGAGAAACACATTATCAATAAATTTTGCCTTCAGTGTGGGATAAGAAATATTATTCTGTCGACATTTTCCTCGTCGTCCTTATCCCTTATAAGTTTGGAAGAAGCAATGTCGGGGCGAGACTCATGCCCTCGTTCTTTGGTCAGCAAAAATAGGCCTGCAGAGTTCAGATATCTTTTTACTGCATATTGGTCAGAAGTCAGCAGAGAAAGGTAGGGAGGATGTCTGAAAGTGAGCTAGGGAGGTAGGGGGATGTAGGAAAAAGGGGATGAAGGCGAGAAGTGGTAAGAGGAAGTTTTATCAAAATCAGCCTGTGACGAGCTGGGAAGAAATAGAGTGCTTTAACAAAGAAAATCTTAACGAGATAGGTCGTGTTCATAGGTTATTCGTTGCTCACTGAAGTAATTAATAACACTCTTAATCAGGAGATTTGACCATCCTCCACCCGTGAAGGTTCATGCTCTCCAGTCATAAGCTGCACAGGACAAGAGGTAAAAATAACTAACATGCTTAATGTGTCTACAGAACATTAGCAGGGAAAGTATTAATTACTGAAAGAGTGCAACCTCAGGTAATAAAACATCCTGACTTATTCAACATCCATGTAATATGTGAGGTCATTACAGACACAAATGCAAGACTGTAGTCTCATTTATGGTGCAAATACTAACTGAACGTTTGTTGGTTTGCAGATTCTTGATGAAATATACATTTCACTCGGGATTTACGTCAACACAGATCCTAGTTTGATAAATTAGAATACAACAGAGACTTAACAATGGATGAATTCAGTGTAATGCAAGGAAAAGGAAAAATTCCAATGCAATTCATACGGTAACAAAAAACCTCTCTGTTGCGGGCGGAGGCAGGGGGATAACTGTTCTCTCTCTCTCTCTCTCTCTTGGAGGTCAGGAACTGCCAAAGGAATTCTGAAACTAAAACTCTTCATAAAGTAGCACACAAAATAAATTATTATTATAGCTGCAGTTTGTCCATCCTTTATTCATCAGGAGGGAAGAAATGATTATTCTAAATCTCTCAGTGACAGACATGTTAGTGCACTACGCTGAAGAAAAAAGAAAAAAAGAAAAAAGAAAACGTATGTACAGACGTCGGAATAAGTTCATTTCCTTTTCCGTGTTTGTAACACTGCTCGATGGAGAGGTATCCCCTCCTCTTCCCTTCCTCATAGTCCCACACTCCCACCCAACCCCCCGACTTTTCTCTCCGACCCCATAACCCGACCCGGTATCCTCCTTACTCTCGCTCACAGCCAGCTAGGGGTTTCTGTACTTCAAGCACTTCTCGAATTACGTGTAGTCCGAACAACTAATAAAGGAATAGTACAGTATATATCATAAACCAGGTTAGGAAAAGGATTACTACACTGTGTGTGTGTGTGTGTGTGTGTGTGTGTGTGTGTGTGTGTGTGTTCCTAATTGTTCTTACCTAATTGTATCTTTACAGGAATGAGTCAAGCTCGTACTGTCCCGTATCTTAAACCATATTTATCATACATATCCTTAAAATTGTGAATTGTTTTGACACACACTTTCATTCGGTAGTGCATTCCACTGATCAATTGCTCTATTTGGGAAGATAAATTTCCTTACATCTTTATCACCTCTCTTCTTATGCAGTTTTTTGCAGTGTCCTCTTGCTGATGGTTCCCCATAGGTTAAGTAATCATTTATGTCTATTTTCTCGTTCCCTGATATACATTTATATAGCATAATCATGTCACCTCTTTTCCTTCTCTCCTGTAGTGTTGGTAGATTCAGTTTATTTAGTCTCTTCGTAGCTTAGATCCCTTAAGCTTGGTACCCATCTTGTAGCGGCCCTTTGAACTTTTTCAATCTTGTCTATGTGTTTTTTGAGATGAGGACTCCAGACTACTGATGCATACTCCAGGGTTGGTCTGATGAATGATGTTATTATCTGTCTTAGCATGTCTTCATTTATGTATGTGAATGCTATTCTCATATTTGCAAGCAGTGTATACATGTTCCGTACCTTCTCACTGATGTGGTCAGCCGGAGATAGTCTGTTATTGATAATCACACCTAGGTCCTTCTCTCTTTCTGATGTGTGTAGGGTTTTATTTCCTAACGTATAATTCCAATCAGGTCTTTTTCCACTTTTACCAAACTTGCTTACGTGACACTTGTCCACATTGAATTCCATTTGCCATGTATTACTCCATTCATGAAGTTTATTTAATTCTTCTTGTAGCTCTTTACAAGAATCTGTGTTAATAATTCTTCTTTGTATTTTTGCATCATCTGCAAGCATATTTAGATAGCTTTCATTTCCAGTGTTACTGTCTATATCATTTATATACACTAAAAACATGATTGGTGCCAGCACAGAGCCCTGTGTTACTCCACTAGTCACTTCTTTCCATGATGAGTAATTTCCCCTTAGTATTATTCTCATTTCTCTTCTGATGAGAAAATCTTGCATCCAACAATACAGTTTGCCTCGAATTCCTCCTTGATGGTACAGTTTCCATAAAAGTCTTTGGTGTGGTACTGTGTCAAATGCTTTCTTGAAATCTAAATAGATACTGTCCACCCATCCTTCTCTTCCCTGTAATGTGTCTGTTACTCTGTCATAGTAGCTCAACAGATTAGTAACACATGATTTTCCTTTTCTGAAACCAAACTGTCTTTCTGTTATCATATTGTGTTCTTCTAGATGATTTACCAAGCTTTTCTTATAAGCTTTTCTAATACCTTGCTCACAACACTGGTTAGTGATACTGGTCGGTAGTTGAGTGGATTTTGTCTATTCCCTTTCTTGAATAAGGGAACAATGTTTGCTTTCTTTCAAATATCATGTAGTTTACCTTGACTCAAGGATTTCTTGAAAATTAAAAATAATGGTTTACTTAACTCCTCTGCACATTCACGTAGTACCCAACATGAAATTTCATTAGGACCACTTGCTTTTCCTTTGTCTAATTTACTTAGCTCCTCCTGTATTACTTTTTCTGATGCTTGTATATCTGGTAGTATGTGTGGGCATGCATGTTCAACATAATCCCTCTCAATTTTTTTTTCCTCTGTAAAAACTGATTGAAATTTCTTGTTTAGTGGTTCACAAATATCCTTCTCTTGTGTATAGGTGATTCCCTCGTCCATAATGGATTGTATTTTATCTTTTACTTTGGTTTTGCTTCTGATGTAGCTGTAAAATAGTCAATATCGTTTTCTTGCCTAGTAAATATGAGATCTAGCACTGAGGATAAATCTAGTCCTCTTTTTCTGGTGCTTTCCCTTACATGTTGCGTTAGGAAAAACTTGTGTGTGTGTGTGTGTGTGTGTGTGTGTGAGAGAGAGAGAGAGAGAGAGAGAGAGAGAGAGAGAGACTTGGAATGGTAAAAACAATCAGGAGAAATAGTGATTTCTTTACTTGTACTAAATTCATTTCCTTCACTACTTTCTCTCCCCAGTAATAACTGCGTGCTCCTTTTTCTCTCTCCTTTCTCCGTCTCTCCCTGTCACCCAAAATCTCTTCTTCCATTCCGCTCTTCCCACTGTCTTTCCCTCCCTTCCTCCCTCCCTGCCCCTTCCCTTGTCTTCCCTTCTTAACATTCCCCTCCTTTTTCTTGCCCTAAAAATAAACCTATTTTCTTCCCACCTTGAATCTTTACTTTCTCTTCGCAAATTTCTCTAATTTCTCTGTTTCTCTCCCTCCCATTTTACTTGAATGTCATTCGTTTTACACATCTTCAATGCTTTCGTCTTATCCTGCTTAGTTCTTTCCCTGCGTCCTTGCCAGAATAACACACTTTTTCCCTACTCTCTGTTACATTGCCATCTTTTCTAATTTTCCTCATTATCGTTCTCAGTGTTCCGTTCCGTAGCTATCTTTCCCACTTTCTTCTTTTGTTATCCCTGTTTCTGTGTTTGCTCCATTCCCATTTTCTCTCAGCTGTCTCCCCTTTTGTCTCTACTTCCTTGTCTCCCAGCCTTTCGATTCATATCTTCCGTTTCTCTTTCCCTTTCACACTGCTGGTATCTCATTTCACCTCTCACTGTCTCTTCTCACTCTCTGTCTCTTTTCTTAACTCTTGTTGTTCTCTCCTTGCCTCTCCTCTTTTTATTTTCTCCGTAACTGCCCTCTCATTCCTCATTTTTCAACTCGCTCTCGCTCTCCGCCTGTCGCTCCCTGTCTTTTAACTCTCTCTCTCTCTCTCTCTCTCTCTCTCTCTCTCTCTCTCTCTCTCTCACACACACACACACACACACACACACACAGTGTAATAAACCTTTTCCTAATTCGCTTTATGATATATATTGTACTATTTCTTTATTAGTTGTTCGGACTACACGTAATTCGAGAGGTGCTTGAAGTACAGAAACCCCTAGCTGGCTGTGAGCGAGAATATAGAGGGTACCGGGTAGGGTTATGGGGTCGGAGAGAAAAGTGGGGGGGTGGGATGGGAGTGTTGGACTATGAGGAAGGGAAGAGGAGGGGACACCTCTCCATCGAGCAGTGTTACAAACACCTTAGTCCACGGAAAAGGAAACGAACTTATTCCAACGTCTGTACCTCTACCGAAATATCCCCATTTTGTTTTCTTGTTACCATCTTCTCACAAACTTTTGTAACAAGGGTGGCACTTGTTATTATATCAAATCTGAATTTGAAGTTGATACAGTTTTAAACTTCACTTCAACTAATTTTGATTACTCACTGTATAAACTAAATTATCTAATTATTACCAAATATATCTGTGCAGTTTATCGCTCCCCCAATGCTTCTTCAGAACCCAGTGTATTTGACTCCATATCCACACAATTGAGTAACCTTAACCTTGCCCTTAGCACTGAAATTACCATTTTGGGTAATTTTAATGTACATAATATAGAATGGCTATTGCATTCCGCCAGGACTAACGGTACTGGTCGAGAGTGCGAGCTGTTTGCAGAATCGTTTAATCTCATGCAGTTGGTAAAGCAACCAACCAGAATACCAGATAATCAGACCATAACACCCATCTCTTGGATCTATTACTGACAAATAATCCAGATCACTACATGATAGAAGTACTGTCACCACCTGGATCCTCTGACCACAATCTCATCAAAGCCTTATTAGTCAGCTCCCCCAAACCTCCCTGTCCTGAACCTGTCAGGGTGACCCAATGGCACTTTGATAGGGCAAACTGGGATGGATTTAGATATCTTGCTCACATTCCTTGGTAGTCTTTCTTCTCTAGTGATGTCATTTCTACCCAGTCCTATATTAATCACGTAATATTAGCTGGCAAGGATTTTTTTGTACCAAGTCAACAGTCCATTCAAAGATCAAGCTCTCTAGAATGGTTTCATAGCAATTGTTCCAGAGCAACGGCCCAGAAGTCATTAGCATATAATTCTTACATAAAACAAAAGCAAAAAAAAAATCTGAATCACCCTGTCAATTCAATATTGCCAAATAACCATGCAAAAGCAGTAATAAATCTTGCTAAATCAAACTCTCTTCGAAATCAAGCATCAAAACTATTTAAAAATCCTAATGACAATAGAATATTCTGGTCAACTCTAAGTTCTGTCAATAATAGCTTTAGCAAATCATCACCCCCTCCCCCACTAAAATCATCAGATGGTAACATTGCAAATGACCCAAGTGGCAAAGCGAATATCCTTGCTTGTACATTTGCCAGAAATTCTACCTTAGACGAAGTCAGCCAGAACATCCCAGTATTAGAACTTGACTGCTCCGAAATTGTTCTATGTAAAATAAAGACTAGATACGTAACATCCATTCTAGACAACTTACCAACCAAATCAAGCTCGAGGCCCAAATGGAATTCCTCCAAATGTTTTGAAAAAGTGCTTCCAAAAACCTGCTTTTGTTCTTGATAAATGATTCAGACTATGCATACGTACTTCAGCATTCCTTACTTCAGGAAAAGAAGGCAATATTCACCCAATTCCGAAGAAAGGAAGTTCCTCTGACGCCTCTGATTACAGACCAAGAGCTATCACATCTTCTCTTGGTATAGTATTTTGAAAATGTATTTTTTTTTTTAATGCAAGGAAGAAGGAACCAAAGGCCAGAAGCCCGGGAACCGTTCTTTCCAAGAAAAAAAAAAACAATACAAAAGAGAGCCAAATTCAAAATCCATTCATTTTGAGATGCCTGGATACACTGCATTTGAAAGACTGGAGATCAGAGGAAGTAGGAAATACAAGCAGAGGGAGACAGTTTCAGAGCTGACCTGTTACATAAATGATAGACTGAGAGTCATGGTTAACTCTTGCATTAGAGAGTTGGACAGAAAAGGGATGAGAGTTTGTTGCTAGACGGGTGCTACACACCCCTCGTAGAGGTGGAGGGATGCAAGCAGACAGTTCAGAGTAACAATGACCATCGAAGTAACGATAGAAGAAAGATAAAGATGTAACAGTGCGGCGAAGAGACAGAGCTTGAAGGGACCCAGTAGGAGAAGGAGGGTTAATGAGATGAAAAGCCTTTGATTCCACCCTATTGAGAGGAGCTGTGTGTTGAGAGCCTCTCCACACTGTAACAGTTGCATTAACAAGATGTAACTTTTATGTAACTTTAACTACAATTATGTAACTACAAACGATATGTAACAATTATGTAACGACAAACGATTGCATTATGTTACAGTTGCTACAATTATGTAACTACAAACAATATGTACCATTTATGTAACAGTTGCATTAACAAGATGTAACTTTTATGTAACTAACTACAATTATGTACCTACAAACGATATGTAACAATTATGTAACGACAAACGATTGCATTATGTTACACTTTGCCAATTATGTAACAGTTGCATTAACAAGATGTAACTTCTATGTAACTTTAACTACAGTTATGTAACTACAAACAATATGTACCATTTATGTAACAGTTGCATTAACAAGATGTAACTTTTATGTAACTTTAACTACAATTATAAGGCCAAGACACAACAGTTGCATTAACAAAATGTAACTACAATTATAAGGCCAACACAGTTATGCATTTCACTACAATAACCCAAGTACATAATGTATTACAGTTAAATAATTTACTTTAATGCATTTATTCAAATATGTATACAACTTGTTTAAAATGTAATATTACTGAATAATCACTATTTACTATAAATATTATATGTATACAATATTCATACAATTATGTTACTTTTACAATATTATGTATTTCACTTAATTAGCTTATAAGGTCATTATAATATGTATATAATATGTATTAATATATTAGGACTATTAACTGTCGATGGTACGCCATTTTCGCGTGACCGAGCAATGTATTAGGACTCCATATTATAATTACAAATCATAATAGATAGATAGATAAATAGATGGATAGAGAGACAGATAGAAGCAGGGAGTCAGATGATGAGAAGGTACTGTGTCTGCAAGAATCGAGCAATGCTAAACATGCTTACACACTCTTAACTCAAGGAATGCTTTATAGGCACACGACAGCGCCTAGTGACCATACACACACATACACACATACTCACACACAAGCTTCTAGAACTTTCCACTCACAAGGAACACACGTGACACAACCTCTGCTACATCAGAATTTAGGAAAGAGAGCTCAGAAGGAGACAGGCCTTAGAACAGACAGGTCGCAGGGAGAAGGGCTTAGCAACTTGAGAGAGAGACAGAGAGAGCGAGACAGATAGCTAGCTAGCGGGACTCTATACTCCGCTCTGTGTGAGAGACTTTGTTAATATTTCCAAGACAAATAAAAATAGTCCCATACTATTCTTTACATCTCCTGTCACTACATGACAAATGGGAAAGAAGATTATCTACTTACAAGCTACTCAAATATAACAACCGCTCGCCCACAAGTCTAATATATATATAACTCAACTACAAGTAACCACAAAGGAGTTACTGTATGTTGAGAGTCTCCCCACACAAGAGAGTTGTACTTCACACAGGGGTGACTAAAACCCGTGTATAAGGTCAACAACTGTGCAGGGGTAAAGAAGGTATGGAGTCGGCTTAATTAATAAGCACATAGTTAGACACCTTGAATCCAACAACTTAATTAGTGTTAGACAATATGTTTTTCGCCACGAAATTTGCACCATTGACATACTCAATCTCCTGACTCATACCATTCATCAATCAATTGAGAAACATGAACAAACTCATGCAGTAGCCCTTGATATTTCTAAAGCTTTTGACAAAGCATGGCACTGTTCCGTGCTATCAAATTCCCTTGCTATGGACTAACGTCTTTTGTTCCTCTGCTTTCCTCATATCTCAACAAAAATAAGAATAAAAGTAGATGATGTGTATCCAATTTCCACTCAACGCCAGCACAACACAAGGGTCAGTTCTGGTGCTAACCCTGTTGCAAGTTCATATTAATGATCTCTTATCTGTCCCCCACAATCCCATCCATTCAAATGCAGATGACCCAACACTTCACAGTTCATTCACACTCAAACACCCATTTACAGTGTTTAATATCTCTAACTTTCAACTCAGTACAGCCATCTCCATAAATCAAGATCACTGAATGGAGACAAAATAACCTTGTCTCATGTAATGCTAGTAAAACCAAATATATACAGTTTACTAATATACAGTTATTGCCAGATTCGTATACATTCGTAAATTACCTTCATTACTACTGATATTCCCATCCCCCTAAGTATTGAAAATCTCGGTGTTTCACTTAACAATGCCCTCAGCTGGACCTCTCATGTTAGATCACTTGCTAAAACCGCCTCAATAAACTTGGATTATTGTACACAGTCCGTAACTTCTTCACTGACGGTCAGTTAGCTATAATTTTTTGAGTCAATTGCGCTCTCAGCTAGAGTACTGTTAACCCTTGTGGAATGGATGTTGAGAGGTTGTCCAAAAACAACTGCACAGAATTTAGAACAAAGCTGTTGGAATTATTAATATCTATGCCGTCACAAATTAACTACCTCTCCTCAAGTTAGAAGGCGTGTTGCCTCCCTTGCATTATATTACATATACTTTACTGGCAAATGCTGACACGAAACTGCATCCATTGTGACACGTCTCCATGCCTTCCCTCGTGCTACACTGGCATCTGGTAGCGCTCATGACTGGAATGTCAAACAGGCATATTGCAAAACTTCTGCCTATCAGCATTCTATTGTTCCCCGAACTGCATCTCTCTGGAACTCGCTTCCTAGGAGTTGTTTCCCTTTAGTCTTCAACCTACAGCTGTTGAAGTCCAACTGTTACAGATTTTTTTTATGGAAGAAGGACGCCAGTAATCTGGTGTATGGATTATATTTCTTCATTCATTTGTTTTTCCTTCCTATACTTTGTTATTTAAAAATATATATATATATATTTTGGAATACAGGAATGTATATAATTAAAGTGAAATCTATCCCTTTTACTCACACCCCTTTATGTTCTACACTCTTTCAGCAACCCTCAATCATTCACAGGTAACCAGTCGCCCTATGAGTTTCAGTGCCGAAATTGTCTAAAATAATATTTCGTTATTAATTCATTAACCTTCCAAGCCTCTAGTCATTTGGCACTTTCTCTTTTCGACATGTAGTGTTTACGCTTCTACCAATTTCTACTCTTACATTTTCATTTGTGTTAGGATTTACTGACTTTTCTCATCTTCACCACCATCCCCACCTTCTGGTGCCATAGTGCCTTCCATTCCATTTCCCTCAACCCTTCTTCCTCTCCGATCCACAGCACTTACCCACTTTACCTCCATCTTTCAGTCTTTCGCCCGACATTTTTTTCCGTCTGCGTCTCTGAAAACGACAAGAGCGATCGCAATGGTTAAGGTGATGGGAGGAGAATAGGGAGGGAGGAGGAGAGGGGAGGGGAGGAAATACTGAGCAAAAGCAAGGAGATGATAAGGGAGGGAGACTTTATCATGAGGAGAGAGTGACAAGGATGGCGAACCTTTTCTATGTAGAAGGCTTGAAACAGGCAAAAGGAAGGAAGAAATCTATTATGTGGAAAGAGAGAGAGTTAGAGAGAGAGAAGGCGGGGAAAATTCTCTTTTTATTTACTGTAAGGAAATGTCATAGTGCCGTTAAAATGAATTCAGTTTATATTCGTTTATCACTGTAAAATTAGTTTCAGTTTGATACCAGTGTTTCAGCTCAGTCGTGTAGTCGCTACCAAAAAAAAAAAAAAAAAAAAACTTAACCCTTTGAATACTACGGATTTCTTCTAGCTGAACAGAATGTTTGATTGGCAGGGCAAAGGACCAGTGACCACACACTCGAAGTAGTGTTGCCTTCAGGGGAGTTACAAGCCAATACTTTTGCGTGGTAACTACTGTATATAGTCAAAAGCGTCTGATGGTTAAGTGGATCAGGGCATTGCAATAGGATGAGACCGGTCATGGTTTAAGTCTACAGAGTACAGTAGCTTAGTTTTCTAAGGCGGCAAGACTATGAATCCCAGAGAATTAGCAACGTTTGCACGCTTGCTCTGGGTAAATTCGGACTTCCGCCATGACAGATTGTGTCAACACTACAGCGAACTTTGAGAGTATGGTCAAGTAAGACGCATTTCACTGGTTCTGATGGGGGTTTAAGTTTGTGTCTTATAATGTGAACTCAGTCGCTTATTGCGAGGGGAAAAGTTTCTGTCTGATCCCTAGAAATTCCTTGTGGCTGCACTTGATGTTTATACATACATACATACATAGAGAGAGAGAGAGATGATGTTTATACATACATACATACATACATAGAGAGAGAGATAATGTTTATACATACATACATACATACATAGAGAGAGAGAGAGAGAGAGAGAGAGAGAGAGAGAGAGAGCGCTCCACTGATCCCCGGGATGCGTAAGTTTCTTCGCCAAGGGAAGGTTGGTTTTCTTCAAACTCACCCTTTCACTGGTTCGTATAGACAGGGTTAACCCTATAACAATTTGATAATCGCACTGCCAGACTTTTCTCGGTTGATCCTAAGGTAGTTTTTCCAATAAAATCCATTCCTTCTTGGGACATTTTTGTATCGTGTATATTTATTGAGATAATTAGCATATTTGGATAAATTAGCAGAAACAGTTAGCAGAAATAATAAGTACAGATCGTCCAACTTGTTTTGGTGAATTTCTGCAGTATGGGAAAGAATATTTCATCTTTTTAGGTGTAAAAATATTTGTAGTGTAACTTTTGAACATGTTTATTGTAATTATTAACCATAGATTAGGCATCTGTAACTCAGATCCTTATTGCGATTAAATGCAAACGCATCCATGATAGTTTTGTGGTCAGTGTGATTCAAAAAACTTCTTTTTTGAAAGCTTAAGTAATATTCCTGTACAGCTACTTATTATAGGGGCAGTAAATAACTCAATAAACTATTCTTTGTTCATGCAATAAGCTAATATGGTCATAAGAATGATACAATATAAACAAGATTGGCAAGAGAGGGGGATAGCACATAACGCTGTACTTTCCGAAAAACTGATAGTGTAAATGTCATAGATTTTTGTGTAATGCTAATAAGATAAACGGATTTAGAAGTGTCTGTGTATGCATTAATTTACCGGTACATAACGATACAATCAGGCATAAGGTACATATATACATTTATACGAGATACACTAGCATACTTATTGTGAGTTATGTAATTCAAAAATATATACAAGTCAGTTTATAGATAAATTGATAAGTCTTATTCCAAGTTATCAGAGTAGTCAGTCTTTGTCTGACACCTCTGGATCACTGTTGAATTGAAAATCACTGTTACTCTCTAATGAGGAAGAGGAAATGTCTATAGTAGATTTTAGATGATTTTCATTAGAGGATGTAGCACCTTCCTTTATCTGCCTCTTTTATTGAGTTTGAAGCCGTTGTTTCCTTCTTCCACTTCCTGAACTATCACCATTAGCTTCCTCTCCGCACTCTGATTTTGTGAGAGGTTTTCTGCACAGGCATAGTGGAAACTGAACAGGAGAACCAAACTGGAAGAAAGCCATTGTCTGTGTGCTGCCAGCCATTGCCCTCATGTGTGGCATAATCTATATCTTGCTTAAGATATTGTTTCCAGATGTATGCTTGTAAGTTAGACCTCTTCAGATGTTCCTGTGAGCTATGCTTGTCAGGAAGATGACCCAAACTTGATCTGACCCTCTGTTGATCATACGTTCTGATTTGCGTTTCCACATGCTGTAGTCTTCCCCATCTTCTCCTGTGTACATGACTGTCTCCATGAAGATGAATATGTTCTCCAGGTGTTGAAATGAGCCCGGAATAATCCCCACCGAAGTCAGCAGGGTAAACTTGTTTTGTGCAATCATTTTCGTAGATGGTTTCACTTTTCCAGCTTTGTAGGGATACGAGATTGTGTCACATCCCGTAACATTAGGAAAGGCAGGCATAATATCACATATTTGTTTCCAATAAGTTTTACAAACATCACTTATGTCCGCCCCTCTCCCGGTGACGACTCGAGGTGCCTGGAACCACTGTCTGACTCTCTTCTTCTTCATTTCTGCAACATTTGCGGCCTTTCCTCTAACTTTCGCTCTGTTTAGCACCACCTCTCCTCCTCTAAACCTCACCTTCTTTTTCTAACGGAGACTCAGCTGTCTGAGGCAACTGACAGCAAACCCTTTTCTGTATCCTCCTACTTTCTCTATACTCATTTCAAAGCCAAAGGTGGCTCTTGTGTATATATACGCAACGACTTATCTTGCTCTCGTGTTCCTGAATTCGATTCTTCTGAATTCTCTACACTCTGGCTTCGGCTTTCCTGTCATTCTCTGACTAAATATATCTGTGCTGTTTACTTATCCCCTAATTCTACTGACTATCAAAAATTCTTCGACTATCTTACTTCTACGATGGAACACATTCTATCCATTTCTCCTTTCTCTGAAATCTCCATTCTAGGAGATTTCAATGTTCACCACCACCTTTGGCTCTTCTCTCCTTTCACGGATCCACCTGGTGAACAAGCCTACATCTTTTCTATCCTTAATGACCTAGAGCAGCTTGTACAGCACCCTACCAGTATCCATGACCGCCTTGGAGAGAGCTCCAACATACTTGACCACTTCCTCACAACTAATCCTTCTGCTTACTCTGTTAATCTTTTCACTCCGTTGGGCTCCTCCGATCACAACCTTATTACCTTAACCTGTCCTATCACTCCGGTATGGCCTGTGGACCCTCCAGGGAAACGTCGTCTGTGGCATTTTGGAGCCGCGGACTGGGAGGCCCTCAGGCAGTACTTCTTTGATTTTCCCTGGAATGATTATTGCTTCCATGGCCTGAAGCCATCTGAGTGTGTCTTGCACATTACGGAGGTTATTCTCTCGGGCATGGAACCATACATTCCTTTCTCATATCCTTTGACTAATGCAAGGAAGCCTTGGTTTAATCACGCTTGTTCTAATGCTGTCCGCAACAAGGAGAGGGCCTACAAAAGGTACCAGAGCCAACCCACCCCTGAATCACATCATCTTTATGTTTTTGCCCGGAATCGTGCTAAGTCTGTTCTTCGCTCTACTAAAAATAATTTCATCCATACTAAATGCTCTCAACTCTCCAACTAGAATTCTTCCCGCTCCTTCTGGCACCTTGCCAAAAATCTTTCTAACAACTTTACCTCATCATCCTTCCCTCCTCTTTTCTACTCGGATGGTTCTGTAGCTATTTCTTCTACTGGTAAAGCACATCTCTTCGCACAGACTTTCTACTCCAATTCCACCTTAGACGATTCCGGTGCTGTTCCTCCATCACTTCCCCCCTCTGACTTCCTCATGGCTGACATTAAAATTTCTTCAGCTGATGTATTTTCTGCCATCACTGGCCTCAGTACTAACAAGGCATATGGTCCTGATGGGGTCCCTCCTGTTGTTCTCAAGAATTGTGCTTCTGTGTTTACACCCTGCCTAGGCAAACTCTTTCACCTTTGTCTGTCAGCTTGTACCTTTCCTTCTTGCTGGAAGTTTGCTCTCATTCAGCCAGTCCCAAAGAAGGATGACCACTCCCAACCCTCCAACTATCGTAGAATTGCTTTAACGTCTTGTATTTCAAAAGTTTTCGAGTCAATTCATAATAGAAAAATTTTAAGGCAACTTTCCTATCACAACCTTCTTTCCGATAATCAGTACGGGTTCCGTCAGGGATGCTCCACTGGCGATCTTCTCACCTACCTTTCAGACTCCTGGTCATCCTCCTTTCGGGACTTTGGCGAAAACATTGCCATTGCACTTGACATCTCAAAGGCTTTCGATCGAGACTGGCATAAATCTTTAATTTCCAAACTGCCCTCCTACGGTTTCTATCCTTCTATCTGTGCCTTCATCGCTAGTCCCTTTCTGGTCGTTCTATAGCCGCTGTTGTAGACGGCCATCGTTCTTCTCCTAGATCTATCAACAGTGGTGTTCCTCAGGGCTCTGAACTATCACCAACTCTCTTCCTTTTATTCATCAATGATTTTCTAAGCTGTACATCTAACACTATCCACTCATACGCTGATGACTCCACCCTTCACCTTTCCATTCGGTTCCCGCAATGCCCATCTCAACAGTTACTTCAACAAACAAGGGATGAGGCTATGGCACACCTAATGTCTGACTTGGCTCGTATCTCTGACTGGGGTAAAAATAATATGGTTGTTTTTAATGCATCTAAGACTCAGTTCTTACACCTATCAACCCGACAAAATCTTCCACAGGTATACCCACTAATGTTTAATAATATTCAGCTTAATCCTGCATCATCCTTGAACATGCTTGGGGTTTTATTTACTCAGGACTTATCTTGGAAAGATCATATTACATCTCTTGTAAAATCTGCTTCCAAGAGATTGGGTGTGCTAAGCCGACTCTGCTCTTTCTTTACCCCTGCACAATTGTTGACTCTATACAAGGGTTTTATCCGCCCCTGTGTGGAAAACAACTCTCATGTGTGGGGAGACTCCCGACATACAGCTCTTCTCAATAGGGTGGAGTCAAAGGCTTTTTGTCTCATTAACTCTCCTCCTCTTACTGACTCCCTTCAACCTCCGTCTCTTCGCCGCGCTGTTGCATCTTTATCTCTTTTCTATCGCTACTTTAATGGTCACTGCTCCTCTGAACTGTCTGCTTGCATTCCTCCACCTCTACGACGGGCGTGTAGCACCCGTCTGGCAGCAAACTCTCATCCCTTTTCTGTCCAACTCTCTAATGCAAGAGTTAACCGTTACTCCCAGTCTTTCATTTATGCAACAGGTCAGCTCTGGAACTGTCTCCCTCTGTCTGTATTTCCTGCTGCCTATGATCTCCAGTCTTTCAAACGCAGTGCGTCCAGGCATCTCAAAATGATCGGATCTTGAATTTGGCTCTCTATTGTATTTTGTTTTTCTCTTGGAGGGAACTGTACTGCGGGCTCATGGCCTTTGGTTCCTTCTTCCTCGCATTAAAAAAAAAAAATCACTCTTTGTCTATTTTCATGTACCATTTCTCAGCAGGATCAGCTTTGCTAAAAGCATAAACAGTCAAAGCAAATATATCTGTATCTGTAGTAACAACCACAACATATCTGTCTGTTAATGATTCATGTCGAACAGCTCTTGTTTCTGCTTCATGGTAGTTGCACTGCTCTAAGAGAATTACATCTTATGATGTGATCAGCCATACATTGTTTGATTTTGTAAATACTATTGGGATGTCAAGCCTTGATCTAACAGAATCACTCCTGTAGTAATTAGCAAGACAGGTAATCAATTCTGTCTTGTTTTCACCACTACGCAGGAAGATATTCCAGTCTTTGCCCTGTGGCATAGATTGCCCCTTTTCTGCGATCAAACCTTTTCATCCTGCATGACCCCTTCTCTTTTGCCTCAAATCTTTGATTCTGTGTGTCCCACAGGTATTCATGACTATCACTAATTTTGTTGGTTTCAACATCTTTGATGACATGCACAATCCTAGTACACTATCAGCATATTCACCCCAAGTCTCCTTTGGGGAAACAGACTGAACAGCAGCCATGCCATCAATTATCCACTCTGCCTTGATGGGGACATGTTCAGCCTCTGTGATCATTTGGTTCCGTAGCATTGCTTTTGATCATTGCCTCAGGTCTTAATCTTCTGTAGAAAGGGCTAATGGTACAGAGGTAAAAGGATATAAGTGAGATTCCCTTGTGCTGGTAACTTTTCCAACTAGACTGCCGAATGCCTACTTTTCCTCTTTCAATATGTTTACAACTCTTTGTGGTTTCTTTGGTTTTTCTAGTCCAGTTTTTATCTTTGGAATATGTATGGGTTTGGAGAAACTAACACGAACTTCACCTTTTCTTTTCAGCCTCTCCTCTGTGAACTTAAACAGCAAAGTGTATCCTGTCTCCGTTGATTGCAACAAGCCTTTCACAACTTCATTTATGGCTTCACCAGTCTTAAGTGCCTTGCCACACCTACTACAAATGGATCCATGTACTTGCACATCTGGTCAACCAGGGCTTCTACTGTTTTCTCATGCTCTTTTGTTTTAGCTCTTTGGGTAGTTTCTTTGTGTACTGAAGTTGTCATTAGGCTGTATTTATCTATCAGTGCTGTCCTCAATCTGGCCATCAAATGACTGATTTGGATGAAGGCATTTTTTGCTTTGGGTGATGTACTGAAACCTCCTTGCATGGAACCAGCCCTGACTTTGACCTCCCTGTTTACAGTCACCTCAGTCATAAAGTCCAGATGAACTGCAGAGAATGAACCTCCAGGAAGTCACCCTCCAGTACCATTCTCTTTCAGTTTTTCCATGCTGCAGGATTTGTCTGGTGCAAATTTGCTAGTGTCACATGGTGGTAAGTAAGGTACCTTGCATAACTGATGTATTATGTCCAAAGGCGAATAGTTGAGGTAGTAATGCTCGTTCTGCTTGTAAGTGTCTCTCATTGTGGTTTTCTCGCACTGAACTAATCAATGCAAGCATTGCTGAAATATCTTTCAGGTAATCAACCATCATTTGTGATTTTGTACCACTGTTACTAGACATTAGTTCCGCAAATAATCTCTAAAATTCTGGATTTGACATGAAGGGATTAACTTCCACTGAAGAGGGACTACATCCCAGTAATTCCAGTGAGTGCCTGAAATCTGCTCCAGTGATACATCTCCCATCTTCTTTATTCTGTATCTTAGCAGCACCTCAAAGGACTGTTTGTGCAGTCGAATTTAACGAAAGTAGTGACGACCTTCTACAGCCTGTACACTTGTCTACTATTGCTCCTGCATCTAGATACAGGAGCAATAGCAATCAAGGCTGTAGAAGGTCGTCATTAATTGTAACGCAACTTGTTTACAAGGTGTACAGAACAGTTAGATTCTTATTCATCAACATTTCATGCCACAAAATAAAGTGTGTGCGGGTCAAAAACACAATGAAATTAGTACCGATCAACCATGTTTCATGTTTATATGACGAATTTGAAAGGAGGTATGGCAAAAAGCTATTTATTTGCACAAATTTTGGGCCTACAACCTGGGCTTTGGCCAAGCTTGGGTAAAACTTTAATCAGGTGATCAGAAGGTCACAGCCTGTCATCCCTGTCAAAACTGCACCAGCAGTTTTTGCATAAAGTTGTTAAGACAGACAGAGCGAGTGAAAACAATACTCATTGCCGAGCCCCTCCGGGGCTGGGACGGGTAATACCTAGAACTCTGTAACTGTCCTATGGACAGTCAGTAGTCTCAATCTACTGTTTCTTAGTGGTCTTGACCCCACTGGGAAAATTTGTATTTTGTTTTCTATCTGCAATGGTCCATGCCAGGACACATAACGTGGGTCTTTCAGATTTCTTGCCCAGCCTCCGGTTCTTCAGAAATCATCGCAAAACTCCGAGGCTGGAATAACAATTACCTTTATCTATCAGTCTATTGCAAGACGCCTTTATCCCGTAAGGGATAGCCACAAACTTCTCACAGCTAACACCCCCCTCCCTCAATACCTCTCCACTCCATGCCTGCATCTCTTCCTCGGCCTCCCCCCCTCTCCCCCCTCGATCTCACCCACACACACGCTCTCCTAGTTCGTCTCTCGCTCTTCATCCTCTCCGCATGCCTAAACCACTGCAACGTATTTCTCCTAACGCATTCTATTTCATCCACATCCGTACCACAATGTTCCTTCATTTCTTCTTTTGTCAGTCTGTCTCTCTGTGTAACTCCACATGCTTCTTTCAAATAACTCATTTCCACTGCTCTCACTCTTGACTTGCGTCCTTCCAATAAGGTCCAAGTTTCACTTCCATACGTTAGAGCTGGTATTACAACACTGTCATGCAGCAAATTTTTTACTTCCATGCTGACTTCCCTGTTTATAATCACTGCTTTCAAAGAACCAGAAGTAATTTCAGTAGTTCCATAGTATTAGTTAGTGGCTACAATACGGAAATTTTAGCATGATGTATAGTATGTGTAATATAAACAAGATCTGAAGACCCTAAGGTAACTTCTTATGTAACATCAACAAGGAAGCAAAAGGTGTCAAAGAATGCATATGTCTGCTCCTGACTCTTTCAATGACCTTAACCTCATTTGGAAGATTTTGAATTTTTCTCCTACCAATGGCCCATGCCAGGACACATAACCTGGGCCCATCAGATTCCATGTGCAGTCTCCAGTTCTCCTGGCATCGTTGCAAGACTATGATGCTGGAATAACAATAACTAGTTACGTACTCCTACTGTGTAGTCACAATTAGGAAGTTTTCACATGTGGTAAGGTACAGTACATATGTTTAATACAATTAAGATGTGAAGACCAAAGGTAACTTCTGGTGTAGCATCAACAAGAGATCTGACAAACGTGTTGAGGAATGCATGTGCCCGCTTCTTTCTTACAATGACCTTGACCTCATTGGGGAGATATGGATTTTTTTTTTTTCATTCAGCGATGGCCCACGCCAGAAACATAACCCGGGCCCGTTAGATTCCTTGCATAAACTCCGGTTCTCCTGGAATCGTTGAGAGACACTGTGTCAAGAAAAATAATTATACTAGCGGAAACTATCCCCTCCACCTACGTAGTAGGTGAAGACTGACTAGAATTCTACAATTATCCTATGGAGAGTCACTAGTCTATGCCTACTGTTTCTTAGTGATCTTGACCTCACTTGGGAGATTTGGATTTTTTCTATCAGCAATAGGCCAAGCCGCCACACACAGCCTGGACTCTTCAGATTCCTTGCGCAGTCTCTGGTTTTCCTGGAATCGCTGGGAGACTGAGGCAGGGTTTATATATATATATATATTGTTACATAGCCTATGATTTCATCAATCTTTGTGTAATTTTAACGCACAGTATGCTGCATGTTTGATCACGAGCGTGTTCTGCCTCCGTCCCCCCTTCTACCGTTATAGTAGAGTAAGTCGTCCTTTCTGTTGTTCAGAGCAGGATTGTCAGCTCTTTGTCTGCTATGGCTTCATTTGCGCGTCCTTCTTACAAGTTGTATCAAGCTCTGCTGGCCCCTATATAATGAGCTCAGTCTCTGCATTATTGCCACTTAGATCTGCTACTCATTTTGTTCACATCTCTGTCCTCCCCTGTACAGTTATTATTATTGTGAGTGCTCAGGAAGTCTCCAGCCATCTAGCAGCTGTGTGTAATTTGAGTATAACTGTTGTTGCATTTTTTCTTGTACTGTGTAGCATAAGGTTAATTCTTAAGCCTAGTAAGGTTTTTGTAATTTATATAGAGGTTCTTATTGTCAGCCATCAGTAATAAGAGTTTGTATCTGTAATGATTTATCTTGCATTAACTGAGCATTACCCAGTGTATTTTCATTTTATCAGGGCTGACTTAGATAAATTTACTCTTGCTAATTTCGTGTTAATAGAGACTACTTGCAGTTAACCATATATTTAACCTGTTTTTGCCATTGCATTATCCTTATGAGTCCTGAATGTTTTGTTGTTAGTTTGAGCATTAAACTTTAACTTGTAATTTTACCTAACTCTTTTATTTTGAACCTGGACCTTTACGGGACAGTAGTGATTATTAGTATTCTCACTTAAAGTGTACATCATCTTTCTCTGTTCCGTAACATAAATTTGGCGACCTCTTATCAGGATATTCAGGATATTATCATAAGGATATTGCTTGATATTTTGTGACTGTGATTTATTCATGATGTCTACTATTTCTACACTTGATGAAGCCAAAGATTTTTTGTCAAATGTGCAAACAGTGTGTGATGTAGAAAACAGAACAAAGAATGAACTTAAGCTTGTCGCTCAACAATTGGGAATTGCTGTTCGCTCTCATCATTCTAAAGATCAAATTGTTGACATGATTAATGAAAGCTTGTTTAATGTAACTCCTCCAAATGAGCAAACGCAGATTGAATTAGCTAAGTTACAGCTAGCCCTGCAGGAGGCTCGTGTTAAGGAGGCTGAATTTCAGGCAAATGCTAAGGAGGCTGAGTCTCAGGCTAAGGAGGCGGAGTCTCAGGCTAAGGAGGCGGAGTCTCAGGCTCGTATTCAGGAGGCACAGATACAGGCACAAATTGAACTTGCCAGGATTCAGGCAGACCATGAGTATCGCATGAAAGATGGTGGAACTGGATCATCTAGCTCTGATGATTTTGATGTGGCTAAAAATGTTAAACTTGTCCCTCCTTTTAATGAATCTGATTTAACAAAGTATTTTCAGTTGTTTGAGAGGGTAGCTACAGGTTTTAATTGGCCCACAAAGTATTGACCAGTACTCCTTCAAACTGTTTTCACCGGTAAAGCTCAAGTAACTTATGCATCTTTGCCTCAGGATCAATCTGATAATTATGATGTAGTTAAGAGCTTGATTCTTAAGGCCTATGAGCTTGTTCCTGAAGCCTATAGAGTAAAATTTAGGACAACTTACAAGCAAGATAAGCAATCCCATGTTGAGTATGCAAAAATCAAAGAAGATCTGTTAGAGCAGTGGTTAAATTCTAAGAATGTGGATTCTGATTTTGATAAGTTTAAGCAGATGATTTTGCTGGAGGACTTCAAAAGGTGTATTAGTAAAGATGTAAGCCTATATCTTGATGAGAAAAGAATAGATAATTTGTCTGATGCTGCAGTTTTAGCTGATGAATATGTTCTCACTCACAAGAGATATTCTAGAGAAAAAGGGAAAGCTGAGAGTAAGTACGTTGCCTCTACTCAGAGTACAGGTAACAGGAAAGAGAATAAAGATGATGTTTCTCAGGAAGTAAATACCAGCTCCACCTCTAGATTTCAGAGAAGTAAATGTACTTATTGTAGTAAGCTTGGTCATACTACGGAGAAATGTTTCAGGAGACAGCGTGATGTGAACAAAAAGGAGTCTTTAAATATTCAGTCAATTGGTCTAGTGTCCACTCTTGAGAGTTCCCAGAATTCTTTAACTGAGTTAACTGAACCTGCTTTGAGGGGTAACTTAAATTCTCATGATGGAGCTCCTCTTTTGAGCAGTAACGTGGGTGACACTCTCAAGAGTTCATGTGCTAATTTCCTGTCTGATAGTTTTGTCAGTCCTCTGGACAATAATGACAGGAAATCAGTTAAAATATATCGTGATACAGGTGCTTGCCAATCCCTTATGCTGACCAGTGTTCTAGGCTCTAATGTTAATTCCTCTGATGAAACTGTAATCTTACAAGGTGTAGGGAATAATTACTTCTCTGTCCCTCTGTGCAGAGTGAATTTAGAGTCTGGTTTTGTTAATGGTTCCGTTATGGTTGGGTTGGTTGAGACACTCCCAATGTCAGGTGTAACTTTCTTACTTGGAAATGATATTGGTGGAAGTCAAGTGTGTCCAGCTCCTCAGTTGTCTAGTGAGCCAGTGGCTGCGGCCCAGGATTGTGATGTCCCTGATGTGTTCCCTGCATGTGCTGTCACTAGGGCTAAGTCTAAAGTTACTGGTGATTTAGAGGATAATGATGATGATGATGTTATCCTAGCTGACACTTTTCTTGCTAATTTGGACCACTCACCAGATGAGGCAGTACCCCGTAGTGTTGATAATTTGTCTCGTCAAGAGTTGGTTGAGTTGCGGGTTGCTGACCCTGAGTTGAAAGGTCTAGCTAACTCTGCTTGCAGTGAGGAAGAGTCAGCTGGTGCTTCTACTTGTTATTATATAAAGTCAGGAGTACTTATGAGGAAGTGGAGACCCCCAACAGCATCAGCCGACTGTGAATGGGAGGTTGTACATCAAGTTGTCATCCCTCGTGTTTGTAGGCAGGATATCATTAAAGTGGCTCATGATTCCAGTTTGGCAGGACACCTTGGAGTCAGGAAGACTGTGGCACGCATTTTGAAACACTTCTACTGGCCACGTATCTTCAGGGATGTTTCCTGGTATTGTAAGTCTTGTCACACCTGTCAAGTTGTGGGGAAGTGTAATCAGACCGAAAAGGTTGCACCTCTAGTTCCCATTCCTCCTTTTGGGGCGCCATTCACCCGTGTGTTGGTGGATGTTGTGGGCCCTCTTCCTAAGACTTCTTCAGGATTTTCTTATGTGTTGACCCTGATTGATATGGCTACTCATTATCCTGAAGCCATTCCACTTAGAAATATCTCAGCAAAGAACGTGGTTAAGGAAATGCTAGGGTTCTTCACAAAGTTTGGTCTGCCCAAGGAGGTACAGTCAGACCGGGGAAGTAATTTCATGTCAAACGTTTTCAAGCAGTCTCTGAAAGAGTTGGGCATCACCCAGATCACGTCTTCAGCTTACCATCCCCAGACCCAAGGAGCGTTGGAGAGATATCATCAAACACTCAAATCGATGCTCAAGAAATACTGTTTGGAACATCAGAAAGACTGGGATAAAGGTCTTCCATTCGTTGTGTTTGCTGCAAGAGAATCTCCAAATGAATCACTGGGCTTCTCACCTTTTGAACTACTGTTTGGCCATGAAGTAAGAGGACCCCTTAAGTTACTCAAGGAATGCTGGCTGTCGGAGGAAGATGACATCAACCTGCTGGAGTATGTGATGAAGTTCAAAGAACGGCTGTCCGCTGTTTTACAGCTGGCGAGAGAGAATTTAGGAGCTGCTCAGGAGAAGATGAAGACTTGGTATGATAAGAAGTCCAGGTTACGCCACTTTCAGCCAGGAGATCAGGTTTTGATTCTGCTACCAGTTCATGGGCAACCTCTTCAAGCCAAGTTTAGTGGTCCTTATTTCGTGGAGAAGAAACTCAGTGATGTCAACTGTCATCGCCACACCAGATCGTAGAAAGAACAAGCAACTATGTCACATCAACATGCTAAAGTTATATCACAGGCGGGACGAAAATAACCCAGTCTGCACTGTAGCTGTTCCACCCGAGTCTGCAAGTGAAGCTCTCCCATGCAGTATGAGCCTGAGTGATAGTTTGGGGAAGAATCCTGATATCATGAATGATCTCCAGACTAAGCTTTCTTATCTACCTCCCGAGGAAAGGCAGGAGTTTTCGGCATTACTGCAGGAGTACCCGCAAGTGTTCCATGCCACTCCAGGAAGAACCACTGTGTTGATGCATGCTGTTGATGTTGGAGACGCAAAGCCAATTAAATTGCCTCCTTACCGTGTCAACCCAGTGAAAGTTCCTCTCATCCAGAAGGAGCTTGGCTACCTGTTGGACCACAAGATGATTGAGCCCTGTCAGAGCGAGTGGAGTTCTCCTGTCACTCTGGTCCCTAAGCCGGGTGGGTTACAGCGGCTTTGCATCGACTACAGACGTGTTAATCAGATAACCAAAACAGACACTTACCCTCTCCCTCGCGTGGAAGATTGCATAGACAAGATCGGAAAGGCTAGGTACATAAGTAAGTTTGATTTGTTAAAGGGATACTGGCAAGTACCTATGACTGAACGTGCTAGGGAGATCTCATGTTTTGTAACACTAGGAAAGACTTTTGCATGTTCTGTAATGCCATATGGTAAGAAGAATGCACCAGCCACATTTCAGAAGCTCATGAATGTTGTAACAGAGGGTTTGGCAGGGTGTGTTGTTTATATTGATGATGTATTAATCTTCAGTGACAACTGGAAAAATCACCTATGCCATGTCAGTAAATTTCTTGAGCGTTTGGTTCATGCTAATCTTGTAGCTAATTTATCAAAGTGTGAGTTTGGTCAAGCTAAAGTTCAGTACCTTGGGTATGTAATTGGTGATGGACATGTTGCACCACCAGGAGCTAAGGTTCAGGTTATAAGTGATCTTCCCAGACCTAAAAGTAGGAAAGAGCTACAAAGATTTTTGGGAATGGTAGGTTATTACAGGAGATTTGTTCTTAACTTTTCAATTCTTGTATCACCACTTACAGACCTACTGAAAAAGGGAGTTAAATTTGTCTGGACCGATAACTGTGAATCCTCTTTCAGCAGACTTACGAGTAAAGATATCCTATTAAGTCAGCCAGTGCTCGCTACTCCAAATTTTGCTAAGCCTTTTAAGATGGCTGTTGATGCAAGTGATACAGGAGCTGGGGCTGTTTTGCTGCAAGAGGATGATCAGGGTATTGAACACCCTGTATCTTATTACAGTAAGAAGTTCACTCCACCTCAAAAGAACTACTCAACTATTGAGAAAGAGCTTTTGGCCTTGATTTTGGGTTTACAGCATTTTTCATTTTATTTGTGTTCTGTTTTTGACCCCATAGTCATTTATACCGATCATAACCCACTGAAATTCCTTAGTAAGTTTAAAGATAAAAATCAGAGATTGACAAGATGGAGTCTACTTCTTCAGGAGTATTCATTAGACATACAACATGTCAAGGGGAAAGAAAATGTTATTGCAGATTGCTTATCTAGACTTTAGACAGATTGTTTTAGAGTAATAAGAAATTTCCTTTGTAAATTTCTTTTTCTTTGTGGGGAGGTTTTACATAGCCTGTGATTTCATCATCCTTTGTGTAATTTTAACGCACAGTATGCTGCATGTTTGATCACGAGCGTGTTCTGCCTCAGTCCCTCCTTCTACCGTTATAGTAGAGTAAGTCGTCCTTTCTGTTGTTCAGAGCAGGATTGTCAGCTCTTTGTCCCCTATGGCTTCATTTGCGCGTCCTTCTTACAAGTTGTATCAAGCTCTGCTGGCCCCTATATAATGAGCTCAGTCTCTGCATTATTGCCACTTAGATCTGCTCCTCATTTTGTTCACATCTCTGTCCTCCCCTGTACAGTTATTATTATTGTGAGTGCTCAGGAAGTCTCCAGCCATCTAGCAGCTGTGTGTAATTTGAGTATAACTGTTGTTGCATTTTTTCTTGTACTGTGTAGCATAAGTTAATTCTTAGGCCTTGTAAGGTTTTTGTAATTTATGTAAAGGTTCTTATTGTCAGCCATCATTAATAATAGTTTGTATCTGTAATAATTTATCTTGCATTAACTGAGCATTACCCAGTGTATTTTCATTTTATCAGGGCTGACTTAGATAATTTTACTCTTGCTAATTTCGTGTTAATAGGGGCTATTGCAGTTAACCATATATTTAACCTGTTTTTGCCATTATATTATCCTTATGAGTCTTGAATGTTTTGTTGTTAGTTTGAGCATTAAACTCTAACTTGTAATTTTACCTAACTCTATTATTTTGAACCTGGACCTTTACGGGACAGTAGTGATTATTAGTATTCTCACTTAAAGTGTACATTATCTTTCTCTGTTCCGTAACAATATATATATATATATATATATATATATATATATATATATATATATATATATATATATATATATATATATATATATATATATATATGGAGGGGACAGCGACCTTTGGGCGATTTGTTTTTGGCCACCCCATACGGGATTAAGGCGTCTGGTTATATATATATATATATATATATATATATATATATATATATATATATATATATATATATATATATATTGCAAAGCCACAGTAAGATATTTTAGGGATGTAGTATCCATCCATCCATCATCCAATTCTACGTTGTCCCATGAGAAGCGTTGAAGCCCGGGGCTAGGCAATTTGGTCCTGATATTTAAGATGAGAGTGACCAGCCTCACTAATCCCTGAGTGGCATTACATGAGCAATAACCCCAATCATCCCTTGGATATAAACCTTCACCGACTCAATCCGATTGGAGTGCTGTAATTGCCCACTAAACCACCAGGTGCCATAATTTGGTTATATGGTAACCAGCCAGCGTAGTAAATGGTTTCCTGGTGTACAGGAAACCATTAGGCTTGTCACTCATTGTAGAGTCACCCATAGGCAGAAGGAAGAGTAAAGAATGAAAGACAAAAGAGGGAGTTTAAAGTCACCCGTAGGCAGAGGGACGAGGAAAGGATGAAGCAAAGAAAGACAGAAGAGGAAGGAAGGAATGGAGAGGAAAGGCCAGACACCCGAGAGCAGCACTACATCGAGTGAGTGGATGGTAAGCGCCCCCACCTACCACTTTTTTTTTTTTTTTTTTTGCCTATCGACCATTGGGGCCGGAGCCCCTGGTCATTAAGGCACAAAATATATATATATATATATATATATATATATATATATATATATATATATATATATATATATATATATATATATATATATATATATATATATATATATATATATATATATATATATATATATATATACACCCATCCATGCATATGAACATACACACTTTCATGCACACGTACATGTATATAATTTTTATTTTATTATTTTTTTGTAGTTTTATTTTAATTTTGTTTTAATTTTTTATATTTGTAACCTTATATTACTTATAAACAAAAATACCTAATCTAGAGACCCTAAAACTAACCACCTAACAGACAAATCGCTAACCTATACTAAATCCTAAGAGACAAATAGCTAGACCTACACTAATGGTAGAAAAGCCTCGACCAAGAGAACACCATCGACTGCAGATATGTAATGCCTTTCTACATTACATACCTGTCCTCATGACCTGGTGACTGTCAGTCGAGGCACAACCTAATATAGGGGACATCAATATATGAAATGGAACCAGACGAGTCAGGAACATTTCCATATACGTCAGCTGTCGTCCCTAATTTGAACAAGCAAGATGATATAATGTATTTACATAATTAAAAACAAGATCTGAAGACCCTAAGGTAACTTCTTGTGCAGCATCAACAAGGGAGACAAAGTTGTCGAACAACGCATGTCTGCTACTGTTTCTTACATTGACCTTGACCCCATTAGGGAGATTTATTTATGTATTTATTTTCTTTATCAGCACATAACGCAGTGACTTACACAAGAAAGTGGAAACAGGTTTGAAATCAACTCTCCATACATAGGCACACGCCATGAAGCATTGTTTTTTTTGGAGTAATGTTAGCTTCTTTATTATTTATATATTCCTCATGGTAAAGTGAGGAAAACTGTAGCTTCCTGAATCATTGAACCGGAGAAATTTTACATTGTTGCTTTGCAAATTAGAAACACATCAGGTATAGGGACCAGAATATTCTTTGGGAATACAAAAAGTTAGTTGATATAAGTGAATTCTAGCCTCTTACCTCACACCTTTGTTTTCTACATTCCAGCAACAGCCCTTCGTCAACCATCTGTAGCCACTTGTCATTTAATTTTCATTTTCGTAATGGCAATAAACGATATTTTCTCTATAACATGATAACAGTTCAAATCTCGATATATTTTATACTTTCACTTTCACCCCCGGTGCTGTTCATTCCTTAACCTTTTGTTCTAGTATTCTTTATCTCTTGTAGTTTTTCTAGTCACTTTTCCTCACCAGAACATCCTTCCCCACCTTCTGTTCTCATGACGCCTTTCGTTCGATTTCCCTCAATCTTTTTCCCCTCTGATTCACACCACTTCCCCTTACCGCTTCCAACTTTCCCTCAGTCGTCTCTGCGATATTCTTTTTATCTCCACGTCCGACGAACGACAAGGACGGCCACACAAGAGCGAGGATAGCTGGGATGAAGGGAGAGAGGTGGGAAGGGAGGAAGAAGGCGAGGGAGAAGAGATGGGGAAAGACGAAAGGGAGATAAAGGAGAGAGACAGATGGTCATGTGGAGGGGTGGCCGGTGTAATAGCAAGGAAGGTGACCATTTCCGATGTGCAGTGTGAAAGAGGCAGACGGGAGGGAGAAAAAGTTTAAATATGAGAGAGAGAGAGAGAGAGAGAGAGAGAGAGAGAGAGAGAGAGAGTATCCTTGATTTATAAACTGTAAATAAATTTCTGGGTAGCCAAGATATATTCAGCCGTTAAAGTGTATCACTGTGTAATTATCTTTTTTTTTTTTTTTTTTTTTTTTACCTAACTCACATCTCAGTCATTGGCAGAACATACGTAATCCGTTTACTGATTACCGGTAAGGTATCCCACAGCTGAATTGAAAGTGTGATAGGAGGGGCGTCCACTATCCATTCAGTCGATGTTAGGTTTGTTGCCTTCAACTGAATTAATAGCGAATGACAAGCCAAATGGTTTCCTGTAACCTACCAGTACAAGTGTAAAACAGAGATGTTACTGGCAGAAAACACCCAACAACACATGCATCTTATCTGTAGTCTTATAGCTTCATCTGAATGAATAAATTCAGATCTGCCACAAAACCTGTCATTCACAGAAATGAAAGTCAAATTTATTTTTAGTTCTTACATTCACTCAGCGTCATTCATGTTTTTGCAGATCGTCCAGTTCTCACACTTCCTTTCCGACGGCCTATTCTGTATCCTCCAATCGTATATTTATAAACAGTTATACTCACTGCTTTTATTTCTGGTTTGACTTCATTTCATATGGATAGTATATCAACATGGTGTTAATGTGTGTTCTTTTATTTTCCTTTTGTAAGAATCCTCCTGTACCCACCAAATATGCCATACACCCATGATAAACTGCATATCTTCCCTTTTTTGGTTTTCTTCTTTTCTGTGACCTCTCTGCTCCTCCGCATCCCCTCCCTGCACAACCCATGCATCAGTCATCAGGCAACCGCGCTCACTGGATCCCAGGTCCAGGCTCTGATGTATCGCACGGCAGGAGGAAAGGTGGAGAAGGGGACATTGCACGGGATGATGTCAGGAAAGTTAAAGAATGTGAAGGTGAGCCTGGACAGGGAAGAATTAACTAGAAGGAATGAAGGAAATGAAAAGAAGGCAAGAAACGTGAAGAAATGCATAAAAGACTGAGGAACACATTACTACATGAGAGAACTTGTAATTACTACAGAATACAGAATGGAGAAGAACTGAGGGAGTGGTGAAGTAGAGAAAAGAATATCAATTCCTTAACACGGTGTCTGAAGCAAAGATGAAAAAAAGGAAGAACAAATACAATTTCAAAAGTATTAAAATGCTTTAGAGGCCAGCATGAGAATTGGAAAAAGATTTCCTCTCCGGCCTGCAGTAAGGCTCACTGAAGTTAATAATATTCAAGGGAGTTCCAATGATGAACAAAAGATGAAAATGAGACGTCCATTACGTTTTACATAATTTCTTCTTTGGTTGGTTTTGTAAGAATAATTTCAAACTGTTCAAAATCAACAGGGAACTGCCCAACTGCAGTATTATTTCCGTTTCTTGGCGAAAAAAAAAAAAAAAGAAACGGGATCATTTTATCAACAACAGTTATTTAGAAAAAAATAAACAAGTTTAGTAAATTGAGAAAACTTGTCAGATGAAAAGTTACTTGAGGTTACCATAGGTCAAATGGTGTTTCAAAAAAATCCTGGAAAGATCAGCAAATATCAATGAGATGTGGTTTTCGGATAATCCTGATAAAACATTTTAAGAAGCTATCTACTGTACTCCATAGCAGAGGCAGTAATAACTATGATGTATATAAGTCAGGGTCAAACTTCGCTGGAGCTTAAGAAAGTGAGAATATTCATCTGTGTCTGTAGATGATGGTAAGGCAAATTAGGTTAAAGCCAAGATAATTGAAAAGTAGATAAATAAAAGCCAAAGCATTCGCCCACAAGTGCGTATCAACCACCATCATTTAAAACACCACCACCACCACCAACAACAGCACTAGATCAGTAAATATTTTGGCAATCAGAGGCATATGATAGTAACTTCACCAAAATCGTTTTTGGTTCCTTTGCTGTTTATTCCTGGTAAATTAAATATCACACTAGCCTTTAAAAGCCTGAAATCAAGGATATCATGTTGGTGAAGGTCACTGTGTATAACAGGCCTTTGAAGAATTTTTAATAGTTACTCTTCAAATAGCCATTCTCTTAAATGAATGACAGAAAATGGTGAATAATCGCAAGGTAAAAAAAAAAATAAAATAAATAGTATGGTTTCTTTCAAAATCCTCTGGCAATCGGAGGCATATCATTGCAGCTTCGCCAAAATTTTATATATATATATATATATATATATATATATATATTATATATATATATATATATATATATATATATGAAGCCATGTATCCTGGGATATTGCCTACAAAGTTTTGACACAAATTGCCTGCTTGACTTTCAGATATTTTGGGAACAGTCAGACACCTCTCCCCCCCCACACACACAAGCAAAAGGTTACATTATCACCTTGCTAAGCAGGTGATAAGTAAAAGCTCTTGTTGTGCATTTTTATATCAAACTTTAAATATAACTAATGTTCCATTATAAATAATGCAGGCAAAGATGGAGGATGTAATGCCTTCCAGTTGCATATAATTTTCCCGGTCCGACCCAGCCAGCAGAACCCTCCTGCTTTGCCCTCCCCCCCCCCCCCTCCCTTCCACTTTTCCTCCCTCCTACCCTGCTGCACCTCGAGTTTTGTCTTTTCCTATCATTATATTACCTCGAAATAATTGGATTTGCGGATTTGTTTTGTACCTTAGAAAACTGAGACTTTGCTAAAGATGAAAGGAAAAAGTATATGATAATGCATAAAGTAAAATAGTTATGACGAGTATAAGTTGAAAGAGTGCATATGAATGATTATTCCAAATCCGTACATTCGAGTTTTTTCTATTCTGATTATTTTTTCACTCCAAAACATTTGGATTAGCAGATACGTTTTTATATCGATAGAAAGTTTAGACTTTGTAAAATAAGTTTTAAAAAAAGTGATATTGCATATGCAAAATAGTTATGACGAGTATAAGCTGAAAGAACACGTAAGAATGTTTATACCACATTTTTTCCAAGTGTGGTTTTCTTTTGATCACGTTTCCTAATTTTCCCATGAATGAAAATATTATCGCTGAACTGAAAAATTCAATCAGGCTAATATTAAACCAAGTTTCAGGACTCTAGACACAAGTCTTGATTTATGGTATTTCTTTGTTTGGACGCGGATCCATGTCCAAAGAGCAGGTTGGACGCTTTCAGGTTGAATGCTGATCCGCGCCCAGAGGCCGCGAAAGTGTTGAGGAAACGGGGTCATGGCTGTATAGATGAGAAAAGTGGGGAAGTGCTGGGAAGGAAGAGCATGGTGGCTGGGAAATACAGGTGAGAGAGAAGATCACTTGTTCGGGATAGCACAAACAAGATGACGTTAGTGGGTAGTTTAGTGGGTTTAGCGGAGGGCTGCAGTGAGTTATGGAAAAAATAAATGAGATAAAGCAGAAAGAACACAAGGGATAGTAGTGGGAAAGGCGAACGAGTGGATCTGGTGAATTGCAGAGGATTGAAAGAGGAACACATTGAGTAGAGGAGTGGCAAAGACATCTACATTTAAAATTGACAACAGACTTTAGCAGTGAAAATTAGTTTCATATGTTTTTCCAGTTAAAAACTCTCTCTCTTTAACCAAATGTATTCTCGTAAATGTGAAAAGTGAATGCAAATTATATATATATATATATATATATATATATATATATATATATATATATATATATATATATATATATATATATATATATATATATATAAACACTGAAATATGTATGTAAAGAAAAGCATTATTTTGTGCTCTCTATATTCGCATAACACCTTTCCACCATCATACATGTCATTGATGTTTCTCATCCCTTTCGCTGAACATAACTTCTTCAGCTTTTCACTCCACATTCTTGGTGAAGTTTCGTCTTATGCTTAACTTCGATCTTTCATTAGTCAA
Source organism: Coenobita brevimanus (assembly GCF_032717465.1). Taxonomy (NCBI): domain Eukaryota; kingdom Metazoa; phylum Arthropoda; class Malacostraca; order Decapoda; family Coenobitidae; genus Coenobita; species Coenobita brevimanus. Next base: position 30,106,724 of record NC_137041.1, read on the forward strand.
GTGTCACCACTGTTTCATCTCACATTTCCATCTCACTAATGTCACCTTTTGGAGAACAAAGTGGCAGATGTCACCCGTCTCATCCCTCCAACCAGCCCCTCTCACTTTCCCCTCATACCCCATTAATGTTTTATGGGTCTTTGTCCTGATCTCGCATTACAACGTTGTGAAATTTACAACCGTGGACCGCAGTGCAGCCACTAACCATTATAACTCCCACGCTACCACAGCACACATCAGACTGTGATAGCTTTACTGGCCCTTTGATGTGCTTTACATATAATGAGTTTTGGTAATGATATAATGCTGTTCTTTGTATGTCCTTTAACTCTTATTTATTGTTCTTTATGTCCGAATATCTCACCCTTCTGAGCCTGTGTTTGTTGCTTCTGAATCTTTTTGTCGTCTTCTCCGTAATCCTTTCTCATTTCTCGTTTCACCTTCATGTTTTGTTCATTTTCGTCACATTCATTCCTGTATAAACTTCTCCTTTTCTCTCTGCCTACCTATTCTCTGTCATCTTACAGAAAGTTTCTCTCTGTATCACACCTATGTTCCTTACTATGAAAATCCATTATATCTATAATCATTACAAAGTCCTGGATTATTATTACAAAGTCCAGCTTAATAACGATGGCGAGGTAATTCGGTGAAGATCATTAGAATTCTTAACCACCAAAATGAATTTCAAGCATAGGCAAATAAATTTTGAGTCAGTCATTTACTGGCTAAGACATATGTAGGTATTAATTTGTGTCGAGGAAAAAGAATTCGTCGTATCTAGAGGGGAGACCTACAGAGAGAGATCAACCCGGCAAGAAACAGGCAAAATATAGGTCAAAAACATTTCTATATAGGAGACAACAACACAGGGAATGAGGGTAGTAACTGGATTAATGAAAACCGAATACTTTAACTGTGGTCTTATTTTATCTATATCGCCTTCCTTCAATTTCTTATTAATGTTGTATCCTTGTAAAATATAAATTTCATCCACAAAAGGATCACAAGATCCACTGCCCTGTATATCATGTTGTTAATCTCCACTGATAAAGTCTTTCTTTCCATCGAAGTCCTTAAAAATTTTTCCAAACTTTGCTCTTACCGGATATTCCTTTACTTCTGTTTTTCATCTCGCTTTTTTGCCCGACTTAATTAATCCCCTTTTATTACACCACGGCCAATGGTAGTCTAAATAAAAGCAGAAACAGACACAAAAAATGTTGGAACATATGCGCTTTACATAACCAAACTTCTTTTCATAACAGATGTTCTTCCCCTCCTTGACCTTCAGTTATTTTTGACTACATATCCGTTTTCTGCAAGGGATAGGAAATACTTTTAATCTTCCTTCCATAATTTTTCATCCCATTCGTGCTCATCTTTCCTGCCTTCCTTATCCCTCACAAGTTGAGAGGCAGTAATATAGAGACTAGAAAGCTGCCGTCTTGCCCTGAGTGAATTCACATGAACTATGGAGCTCGAGGAATTCTTTTCTATACAGCAGATTGACAAGAAGTCAACAGAGGCAATTAGAGAGGATGCTTGAAGGATAGGCAGAGAACTGGGAGGTATGAGGGAGAGGGAGAAATGGCAAGAGTTCGTAGATAAGGAAAGCTAGGGATAAAGGAGAATGCTGTGATTGAGGAAGGAAGGGAGTAACATATCAGGAATAACCTCAGAGGAATTTTTCCATGTCGAGATAGATCTCACTTAATATTTATTTTTTTAAACTAAAATAAATAGAAATATTCTTCAGAAGATTGTATTTTGTGGCTTTACAGCCATCGTCCACTGTGGGGGGCATTAAGCCAAATAAGATAATTTGATCGACAATAAACCAACAGAGCACCAGCACTGCACAGAACGGCCATTCTAGGGGGCCAAGCGTGGTGGGAACATGAAATAAGACGGTCTCAGATCGGCTAGATGCACCTCTTTCCCTCTGATAATCAGAATGGGTGGGATCCTCCCACCCAGATCAGCTGTCCGAAGCAGATCATACAAGTTGGTATAAGTCGTGGCCCTGAGCTGACATGACCAGGTGTGGGCATCGAGTGTCAGGAGGTGACGGTAGGACACATCTACCCGATCCTTAGCATCCGCAATAAAAGGAGAGATGGGTTGTTCTCCTCTGCCTGAGGAGAGTTGGGCTCATCAATCTCCATCCCAGCCGAGGAATATGGTCGACGCATCCTTGGCCATGGAGACAGAGGCACAAGAGTCCCGCCTCTCCTTGGTCGATGATGGCACTTCATGAACATTAGCAATAGTCGTAATCATGGCATTGTCCGGAATTGGATCGAGGATCAGTGAGGTAGTTCTCCGGTTGAGGGGAGCATCCAGCCGCAGCCTCTTCTGCAGTGTTGTGCGGGAGAGCAGCAGGACTCAGTGCTGGACCTGACACTTCCAGCAACAAACGGCTGAATGTACATGGCTGGTGAAGCATTCGGGGGTGATAAAGTGAGGCAACCCATCCTCCTCAAAAATTTTGAGGAGGAGGACGGACAAAGCCCCCTTATCACCCCCACAAAAAGCCCTTGCCATCACGATACACATTTCCATGATGGTGCTTATCTCCTTTAGGACTCTTAGGACCCCTGTCCAGGCGTCCTCTGGCCGCGAGACGTCGCCATGCATGGGCAGAACCCCTCATGGTCACGTCTTCCGGCCCAGTAACATCCCGAGCCTCAGGAACTTTAGGAGTCCCAAAGAGACTAAACTCTACCATCTCGCCATCCCCAAAGGAACATTGGAGGTACTATGGTTTTAGTTTAACCACAGCCTGGCGGTGCACAGAAAAATCAACGCCAGTATCCTGGCACTTGATGAAAGCATACCCCGCCCTGATGTTAAACCATACCACGGCCCCCTTGATCTTCATCTTGGCAGCTGGAGTCTGTAGTCTGCTGTTTGCTCCCTTCAACGGGTCACAGGCAGTAGCAGGAGACATGTCTTCCATTGTAGCCGATCGTCCTCACCTCTCTCTCCCCTCTCTCCTGTCTTCAGTAGTAGATACATCCATCCTTCATACATGAGAGTCTCCACCTTCCTGATATATGCCACACGGGAATATGGCAGAAGCAACTAACAATCCTAGAATGCATTACGAAAACAGAAAAAAAATATTAATTATTGTTTAACCCTTGTAAGGTAACCTGGGTTCTATTGGACCCCATGCTATTTTTCTTAGTGTTTTTCATATATTACTATAATGTCTTGGGGTCTGGTTTTCCCTCAACCTTCCTGACTAGTAGACTAGTTTAGGGAGGTGATGGGTTCAGTTCGGGATCTGGCTCTGTTTTCGTGCTAAAGGGCCTTTGGGGTCCAGAGGACCCCAGGTTGCCTAACTTGTGATTTTTTTTCCCTTATATATCTTCCATACCAAAAATTATTTATTATGACATGTACTTCTCTTTCTTCTTAAAGATACATTGGCCATCGGTCTGCAGCAGGCATTGATAGAAAACTGGTGGAACATATCAGTTTTGGTATGGCAGCAACTAATTTCAGTTGGTATAAAATTTGTCAGTGTTTTTCATTTAAATTTTCCTTACAATATTTTGTTACTTGTATTTTCATACATTTTGCACCAAATTGAAGGAAAATGGCTACTGAAATGATGTACTAGTGATTGTTTGAATAAAAATGTTGTAAATATTTTTGGTGATTTTCTAAAGATTGGGGTCTGGCAGGCCCCAGGTTACCTAACATGTTATTTGAGATGTAGGGTTACCGTACAAGGGTTAAGACTAATTATTAAAGTAACGAAACATCCCAATGTATTTAGAAACTACATAATATCAGAGCCCACAACAAACACTATTGCAAGACTGAATATCTGTAGTGAATGGGGCAAATACAACGAGAGCATTTTGGGTGCTATAAGATTCATGATACTGTGTCAGAATTATATGATTCCTGTCTGGATAAAGTACAGTACAGCTGAGACTTAACACTGGATGAATGAAGTGTTATGCAAAATAAAGGTGTATGGCAATGAATCCAGTAGCAAATTGCTTCTCCCTGTTAAGAGCATGGGCAGTAGAGGGACGATACATCTGCTGATGAGTACTCTCCCGGAAAAAGTGTACGCATGTAACTGACCTTCATGCTTTGCCAAAATATCAAGAACTAACAAAGCAAGAAGAAAAGTATCTGCAGTTGTCCGTCTATTAGGCAAAAATTGTATGAGATATTAAAAAATAATTTAATTCGCTTGACACAAGAACTATATCGCTTTGTTCTGAAAATATGAGAATTATCACGTTAACACACTATATAATAATTTCTTGAATATATTAAGATCATTCTTATACATGAGACATATCCCGCAACGCTGCATTCTTATTTAATAAAAAAAAAAAAAATTATTCAGTCAACTGTAACCAATGGACTTTTCAATTTCAGTTCTGTGTTTTGTCATTTTCTCGGCTGGGGAGCACTTCGCAACCAGTTCAATCACTGCATTCTAGGTCTTTTAGTTTATCTATTCCCTCTCACGTCGCCTTACCAGCCTTCCCCCTCCCCTCTTCTATTTCCATGACGCCTTCCGTTCGATTTCTCTTACATTTTTTTCTCCTTCGATCCACACCACTTCCCCTCTTCTCCTCAAACTTTCTCTCAGTCTTCCTTCCGATGTTCTTTTCTTCTTCACCTCCGAAAACGAGAAGGGCGGTCACACGTGATGAGATTGGTTTGGGGTGATGCGAGAGAATTGGGGTGGGAAGGAGAAGGGTTAGGGTAAAAGCTGAGAAATGTCGAGAGGAAGCTTAGGGAGAGAAACAACTGTTCACAGGAGGAAGAGTTGCATAGACGCTGAAAATGTAAGATGAGGAAAGACTAACATAGGCAAAAAGGTATGAGGAAACCGTTTTAATACTGAGAGAGAGAGAGAGAGAGAGAGAGAGAGAGAGAGAGAGAGAGAGAGAGAGAGAGAGAGAAACTCTTATTTTTTTTTTTACATGTGTCAAAGTGTCGTCAAAGACATATTCATGTCCTCTAAGTGTATCATTGACAGTTTCACATTCCAGCCAAGTCACCTTTCAGTAATATACAGTAGTCGCTGACAAATATTGGTTAATTCTATGACTGTTGAGGATTTCCGACAGTCTGACAAAATAATCTGCACTTTCATGTGATACCTGAGTTTCCCAGAACTTTTAAAAGTGATACCTAAAGTGTATTTAAGAGGAGTTTGCTGGAGTATGAGAATGCATGGGCTATCAAAGGACATTTGCAAGTAAGTCACAAGCGTACTATTTACTGAGAAAAGCTTTATGATGTTGATTATTAACAGTAAGTAATATATAATGCTTGGAAATCAATCTCCTATGTATTAGTGGTTAAAATGTGCAGCTGTATGTGTTTTATATACAGCCCATATGACAGGTATAATTTGAACGAAATTGTTTTAATTGCCTTAGAGAACGCATAATGATTTTGAAGTATGTACAGTGGTACAATGATTTAGTAACTTCTTACAAACTAGACTGATATCAATATATTACTGTATATCTATCAGTATGTAAATGGAGTTATAAGTGTGGAATTATAAGTGCGGTGTCGGCTCCATGAGAGAATTTGTTGCATTCAGGAGGCGATGTTGATTAAGGTCTAGGAAGAAGAGCGGTCCAGCTTTTCCCCGCCCCGGCTAGAGCATCAGTTTTGAGGAAGGGCTAGTGCGGTCAGGTCAGGTAATCAGAATAAACACCAGTTAGTTTACATCGGACTTTGGACTGACCTGTGTTGGCGTAAGGGTGGAATAACAGTATTATAGTAAATATCCTTGTTGCTTTACAGGGATCAGAAGCATCGTTTTATCCAATATGCATATTTCAGTTATTTGGCTTCTATTTCAGGAATTATGATGAAAGCTTTAGAACTGTTAGACAAAGTAAATGCTCATGCTATGTAACATCCAAGTATATTTCTGTAACTGTTTGTTCAGGAACTGTTTCCATTTCAGTCAATTCCTCTCAAAACTATATTGATGCCATGTCTTTGTATGGTGACTGAAGACTATAATACTTGGGGGATCACAAAAAAAGGCCAGAGGGTGAAGAGTGGGTGAGAGGGATGTACAGTCAACCAAGGAAGTATCGTACACCTGGGATACGATGGATGTGAAAATGAGCGAGTTCTGTAGACAAACTTGAATGTACTTGACTAGTGCCTTAAAAAATAAATAAATAAATAAATATAACACTGCACTCAGAATATGAACTTGTGCGATTTCGAGTCCTAAATATTACCAAAGATAATATTTGCACTTAAAATCACAGGGTGGCTCCTATATAACAATGCTTCATCTACTGCATGTTTCAGAATGATGCGTGCGATAGGGTGGCCGATATATATATATATATATATATATATATATATATATATATATATATATATATATATATATATATATATATATATATATATATATATATATATATATATATATATATATATTCTTTGAGTATCTCTTGGCTAGCACCAACACATAAGTTGTCCGAAGAAATATGTTAAAAGCTTCAGGAGGTTAAGAATTTCATGTAAAAAATGCTAAATTAGCATGAGACCATTTTCGCCCTTTGGTTCATCAGCAGCTGTGGCTCAGTGACGGCTGTGAATAATACCTAAGTTAATGTAGCACTGATTATTTAATATTAACCCAAAAAGAACCTCCTGAAGCTTCTCACGCATTCACTTAGAAACATTACTCATCAAACTCAGAATGCAAGATGAATGTGGATAATATCCACCCAGTAGCTTCATGATGAAGAAGCAGGTAAACAACTCACACGCCGAATCCCGAGAACAATAAAGAAGGCAAACCACATGAGTGTTATGCCGAACTACTTCCTTCGTTCGCATGACAGATTTTTTTTTTTTTTTCATGGGTGATTAGGTTATTCCGTTTTTACTTTAGCTTGGCCTAGATTTTTGCCCTTGTGCAGTTTTATTTCACGTAACTCAGTGGAAGAAAAAGACAGTGCTATGTCTTTACGCCCCACACCAATTCTGTGACAAGCATTAACGATGGAGAGATGGAAGTTTAAGACCAACTTAGCGTAAAATCGGTGTAGTGATTTGTTTATGTAGATACAGGTTTGCTGCATGTATTTCATCTTCACCGTCCTAGCTGTGTCCCGGAGGCTCTTCAAGTCTTACATTTATTTATTTTTTCCCTTGGCGCGCCATGAAACCTCGCCATTAACATAATTACCTGCTGTTACGCTCACCGAAGTGCCTCTTAATAGAATTTTTACGGACATTTAGAGTTAAATTTCTTAAAAGTGGAATACTTTAATCTCTAGTCAGTGTGTTGTTTTCTTTATTCACGTGACTTTACAGATTCAAAGCAGGGATGTATTTTGCCTTTTATTCATGTTTTTATTCATGCAGTGAGAGGTGTCTAGGACTGTAGTAGTTAAGAGAAATATTTATATTTCGAATTTGAAGATAACCATGGCATGTAGGAGGACTACTGGGCCTTGAGAGCAGGCTGTGAAGCCTATGCCCAGAGTCTGACACACACACACACACACACACACACACACACACACACATAATATGTATATATATATATATATATGCGTACATGTTTTTTGTGTTATCGCACACACATAAACGTGCATATCCTTCTGTCTGTGAAGCTTCCTGGCTACTCTGTTTATATTAGAAAGTTACAATATTGCAGCTAGTGTACTGTGAAGTAGCTTTCTTTATATATCTTCAGTTATTTTCAGTTGCTGCACATGAAGGTGATTTCAGTCTCCCATAAAAATGTGATAATGGCTGTAAAGTAGTTGCGTGTTGCGTACGGACAGCCATGAGAAAAAGTTCACCATCAGTCCTCTGCCATGATTATGTTACTTCTTCCATATATCTCATCCTCTCCGAACGACAGAGATTACCCTTCAGTCTCACAGTCTTTTTGTGTGATGTACACTGCTGTCACACAAAAATACTTCATACAGCACCTTCCATTGTCACAGTCGCAGAGAAGTTTTAGTGGTCGCCTTTTATGGCGCGCACAGACAATAGCGTAAAATGAAACGCATTGTGCTGATAGAGCTTATATAATTACACATAGTAATGATTGATATTTTATTGTAACTCTTTGTATGATGAAGAGTTAAATCAACGATAATGTGACTAAGTGATAAGACAATGTTACCATTTTGGGGGGGCATTTTGTGGAATATTACACGTCGTGATCATAAACTACTAGCTCATGCCTGCAAAAACTTGCGGGACTAACCAATAGCCTTTCTATCACAAAATGTTTGCCGATAACATTATATTTTTTTCCTTACCGTTACTGAACCCACAATGACCAACTGTGACGAAAGTGTCGAGAAAAATTATATTTTCGCACATTTTCGCCTGTCGCGATTCTTTTTGCATTAGGTCGGGGTAAGCCTAGGGCGTGTCAGAAAAATCTATCTATCTATCTATCTATTGCCAGACACCATAATCCCGTAAGGGGTGGCCATTTGACTTTGAGTTATTTGTTTTACGGGGAGGGGCACTAACCCTCCACCAACCCACTTGGTGACACATAGGGAGCACATATGGTTTGGTTATATGGTTACCACCCAGCATTGTAAATGGTTTCTTGGCTTAGAGGAAACTGTTTGCCAAGAAACCATTTACAATGCTGGGTGGTAACCATATGACCAAACCATATGTGCTCCCTATGTGTCACCAAGTGGGTTGGTGGAGGGTTAGTGCCCCTCCCCGTAAAACAAATAACTCAAAGTCAAATGGCCACCCCTTACGGGATTATGGTGTCTGGCAATAGATAGATAGATAGATAGATTTTTCTGACACGCCCTAGGCTTACCCCGACCTAATGCAAAAAGAATGAGCTCGATATCTGTTACCGTTGTCGTGAAAGAAATGAACAAACGCACAGATAGACAAACACAACTTGTCTTTATTATTTAGATTCATTCATTATGCAGTAAATTTTCGAAAATAGGTTCATTTATTCTTATCCATTTCAACACGGCGTAGTTTTATTTTCTTCCAGACACTACCAATGAATATAAGGCGCTCCAGAAAGCCCTGGCCTCATCTGATATCGTTTTGATGTTCTTATATCTAATGTGCATAAAACTCGGTTAATATGTTAATTTTCCGTATGAAATTAATAATATTTGTTTTATTTCTTGATTAATGCACGTGGTAACAGGTTCATTATGATAAAATAGACGTATAATATCAAATTTGTCAACTATACGTGGGAAAATATTAGTCATATGGATGTCATTTGGACTTGACAAAGACATAAATAAAATAAAATACAAAGGTGGTTTGGCATGCATTTTTGTTCCTTTCTGACCCTCAACAACTTGATATTCACAATTAAAACGCTGATGATTTATATTCTATTAATATGTTCAGCGTCGTGGGACAACAAATCACACAGAGGGCATCGCTTAAATTATGTAATAGTGTAATACCCCAACCATTTTCTTCTATTTCATTCTTACATTTGCATATATCCATCATCGTTTACTTCACGAAGGTTCAGCTTGTGTCTGATGGAGATTTGCCACCTCATTGCGCTGAGAGTTCCGACATATCATTAACACTACAATTGTCGGGCTTTGGAGAAAGAGAGAGAGAGAGAGAGAGAGAGAGAACATAGGAGGTATATATAACAGGTGTTCTATTGGCCAATGCCGAGGTCATCTGGAAGAAGGTTAATTTAACTAAGGTCTAAGCAATGTGCTAGAGAAAAACAGAGAAGATATAGACTCTCCCTCACCCACCACGCACCATCTGGTTTAACAGACAGTTAATGACGGGAGAATAACGACTTGTTCGAAAAAACAAGCTTCGTGATTTTTGTAGGTGGGGCAGAAATTAAACAAGTTAGCATTATGTACTCTCTATTCCCCAGATCTGTAAAAGGAAAAGCGTACACAATCACCGAAAGTTCTCATTAAGAACACACTTGAACCTGGAATAATCAACACTTAATTAGTTTTAGCCTATAGTCCCGAAACATTTCTCTAGCCGAATTTTAAATCTATCACAAGGCTGAGCAGTAACTACTGTTGCTGGCAGGCTACCCCAGTAGTTCACTAACTGAATATTAAAGCAATTTTCCCCTAATGTTTGTGTCGCTACTCTTGCTTTAGAGTTTCTTTTCATTTTCATTTACAGTGTTATTCTGTATTTCGAACAGATCATATCTAACATGCGATTTGTTATGAATCTTAAATACTTGCGTTGGACCTCATCAGAGTAGTCGGAATTTTAGTGAAAACATTTTTAGCTTCTTTGGTCACTCTGTAGGGTAAATTTCGCAGCAATGGGATCCACTCTGTGACTGCATTGTACTCTTAAGTCTGTCTTTACCCATAAGATTTGGGGATCAGTGCTCCACACACCGTTCTAGGTGTGGTCTAAATACTGACATACAAAGCTTAACGATAACATACAGCATTTTATGATCGAAGTTACTTTCGACGAAGCAGAACATTTTGTTTGCTTTGTTGTTGACTGTTATACACTGTTTTGTGTTTTTCAAGCTTTTTAATACAAGGAAGAAGGAACTAAAAGCTGAAAGCAGGCAAAATTTTGCCCTCTAAGAAAAAAATTACGTGGAGGCAAATCCAAGATCCACTGAGTTTGAGATGCCTGGACACCTTGCAATTAAAAGGCTGAAGGTCATTGGCAGAAGGAAATGCAGACAAAAGCAGGTCCAGAGTTGACTTGTTGCATACATGAAGGACTGGGACTATCGGTTAACCCTTTTATTAGAGTAGACAGCTGGGCAGAGAAAGGGCGGGAGTTTGCTGCCAAACGGGTGTTACTCGCTAGACGTAATGGAGGAGCGATGCAAGCAGACAGCTCAGGAACAGTGACTGATGAAGTAGTGATAGAAAAAGAAAAACACAAAGATGCAACAGTGTGGCGATGAGAAAGAAGTTGAAGGGAGAAAGTAAGAGGAGGAGCGTATTGAGACGAAAAGCCTTTGATTCACCCTTGTTGAGAAGAGCTGCAAGTGGTGAGCTCCCCTATACATGAAGGTTTCACTCGACTCAGGGGCAAATAAAACCACTATATAAAGTCAACAATTGTGCGGGGATAAAGAAGGCACGAAATTAGCTTAGCACACCATCCGCCCCTCTTCCGGTGATGACTCTTTGAGCTGCCTGGATCCACTGTCTGACTCATTTCTTCTTAATTTCTGCAACATTTGCGACCTTTCCTCTAACTTTCTGTCTGTCGAACACCATCTATACTCCTCTAAACCACAACTTCTCTTCCGTACTGAGATTCAGCTGTCTGAGGTAACTGACAGCAAACCCTTCTCTGCATCCTCCTACTTTCTCTATACTCATTTCAAAGCCAAAGGTGGATGTTGCGTATATGTACACAACAACATATCTTGCTCTCATATTCCTGAACTTGATTCATCTGAATTCTCTACTCTCTGGCTTCGACTCTTCTGTCATTTTTTAACTAAACCTATCTGCGCTGTTTACTTATCTCCTAATTATATTGACTATCAAAAATTCTTCGACTATCTTACTTCTACAATGGAACACATTCTATCCATTTCTCCTTTCTCTGAAATCTCCATTCTAGGAAATTTCAATGTTCACCACCACCTTTGTCTCTCATCTCCTTTCACTGATCCACCTGGTGAATAAGTACATCTTAATGACCTAGAACAGCTTGTACAGCACCCTACCGGTATCCCTGACTGACTTGGAGAGAGCTCCAACATACTTGACCTCCTCCTTACAACTAATCCTTCTGCTTACACTGTTAATCTTTTCTCTCCGTTGGGCTCCTCTGATCATAATCATGTTACTTTAACCTGTCCTATCGCTCCGGTACGGCCTGTGGACCCTACAAAGAAAAGTCCTCTGTAGCACTTTGGAGCCGCAGATTGGGAGGCCCTCAGGCAGTACTTCTTTGATTTTCCCTGGAATGATTGTTGCTTCCATGGCCGGGATCCATCTGAGTGTGCCTTGCGCATTCTCTCGGGCATAGAAGCATACATTCCTATCTCTTATCCTCTGACTAATGCAAGAAAGCCTTGGTTTAATCATGCTTGTTCTAATGCTGTCTGCAACAAGGAGAGGGCCTATAAAAGGTACCGGAGCCAACCCACTCCTGAATCACATCTTTTTTGTGTTTCTCCATGGAATCGTGCTAAGTCTGTTCTTCACTCTGCTAAAAATAATTTCATCCATACTAAATGCTCTCCACTCTCCAACTCGAATTCTTTCGGCTCCTTCTGGCACCTTGCCTAAAACCTTTCTAATAACATTACCTCATCATTCTTCCCTCCTCTTTTCTACTCTGATGGCTCTATAGCTATTTCTTCTACTGATAAAGCAGATCTGTTTGTTCAGACTTTCTCCTCCAATTCCACCTTAGACGATTCAGGTGCTGCTCCTCCCTCACTTCCCCGCTCTGACTTCCTCATGGCTGACATTAAAATTTCTTCAGCTGATGTATTTTCTGCCATCACTGGCCTCATTACTAACAAGGCATATGGGCCTGATGGAGTCCCTCCTGTTGTCCTCAAGAACTGTGCTTCTGTGCTTACACCCTGCCTAGGTAAACTCTTTCACCTTTGTCTTTCTACTTGTACCTTTCCTTCTTGCTGGAGATTTGCTCTCATTCAGCCATTCCCAAAGAAGGGTGACCGTTCCCAACCCTCTAACTATCGTCCAATTACTTTTACATCCTGTGTTTCAAAAGTTTTTGAGTCTATTCTTAACAGAAAAATTTTAAAGCATGTTTCCTATTACAACCTTCTTTCTGATCGTCAGTATGGGTTCTGTCAGGGACACTCCACTGGCGATCTTTTCACCTACCTTTCAGACTCCTGGTCATCCTCCTTTCGTGACTCTGGCGAAAGCTTTGCCATTACACTTTACATCTCAAAGGCTTTCGATCGAGTATGGCATAAATATTCAATTTCCAAACTGCCCTCTTACGGTTTCTATCCTTCTATCTGTGCCTTCATCTATAGCTTCCTTTCCGGTCGTTCTTTAGCTGCTGTTTTAGACGGCCATTGTTCTTCTCCTGCATCTATTAACAGTGGTGTTCCTCAGGGCTCTGTCCTATCACCAACCCTCTTCCTTTTTTTCATCAGTGATCTAAGCCGTACATCTAACCCTATCCATTCATACGCTGATGATTCCACCCTTCACCTTTCCATTCGGTTCCCGCAACGTCCATCTCAGCAGTTACTTCAACAAACAAGGTATGAGGCTATAGCACACCTAATGTCTGGCTTGGCTCGTATCTCTCACTGGGGTGAAAATAATCTTGTTATTTTTTATGCATCAACACTCAGTTTTTACACCTATCAATCCGATAAAATCATCCACAGGAGGACCCATTAATGATTAATAATATCCAGCTCAATCCTGCATCATCCTTGAACATGCTTGGGGTTTCATTCACACGGGACTTATCTTGGAAAAATCATATTGTATCTCTTGTAAAATCTGCCTCCAAGAGATTGGGTGTGTTAACCCGACTCTGTGCCTTCTTTACTCCTGCACAATTGGTGACTTTATACACGGGTTTTATCCTCCCCTGTTTAGAGCACAACTCCCATGTGTGGGGAGGCTCCCCGCATACAGCTCTACTCAATAATGTGGAGTCAAAGGCTATTCGTTTCATCAACTCTCCTCCTCTTACTGGCTCCTTTCAACCTTTGTCTGTTCGCCACACTGTTGCCTCTTTATCACTTTTCTATTGCTACTTCAATGGTCACTGCTCCTCTCAACTGTCTGCTTGCATCACTCCAGCTCTATGACGGGGGCGTAGCACCCGTCTAGTAACAAACTCTCATTCCTTTGCTGTCCAACTCTCTAATGCACGAGTTAACCGCCACTCTCAGTCCTTCATTTATGCAACAGGTCAACTCTGGAACTGTCTCCCTCTGTCTGTATTTCCTACTTCCTATGATCTCCAGTCTTTCAAATGCAGTGTGTCCAGGCATCTCGAAATGAATGGATCTTGAATTTGGCTCTCTTTTGTACTGTTTTTGTTTCTTTCTTGGAAGAAACGTTAATGCAGGCTCAGCCTTTGGTTGCTTCTTCCTCGCATAGAAAAATCCTCGGAAGCAGATTTTGCAAGAGGTAATATGATCTTTCTGCAACAAATTCCAAGAGAATAAACCATATGTATGATCAAAGATGGTGCAAGATTATGTTGGATATTGTTAAACATTAATGGAAAATACTGTCGGAACTCTTATAGGACGAAAGATGCAGGAATAAGGTTGCTTTTACCCTAATCAGAGATATGAATCAAATCAGAATTAGTATGCCATAGTCTCATCCCATGTTTGCTGAAAGTGTTGCGATGAACACTGCGAGAAGTGAATGAAAAATGAACGGTGGAGTCATCAGCGCAGGAGCTGATAAGAATAGATGTACAACTTGGAAGGTCAGTGATGGAGGAAGAGGGTTGGCGACACGACAAGAACCCAGATAAACACTATTATTGATAACTCTAGGAGAAGACTGGTGGCCATCTACAACAACAGATAAATGAATGACCAGAAAGGAAGCTAGATATAAGGACAAAGATACAAGCCTAGAAATCTTGAGACGGCAGTTTGGAAACTGATGATTTGTCAGACTCGAATGAAAGCCTTTGATATACCAAGTGCAATGGCACTGCTTTCACCAAAGTCCCGAAAGGAGGATGGCCATAGCCTGAAAGGAAGGTGAGAAGATCGCCGGTGGAGCGTCCCTGGTGGAACCCACAATGGCTATCAGAAAGGTTATGTTAGGAGAGGTGCTTTAAAAATTTCTCTTAGATTCAAAGTTTGACAAATCCAAGATGTGAAATCAACTGTGCGATAGTTAAAGGTCTGGGAATGGTGACCCCTTTTTGTGATAGGCTGAATGACAGCAAACTTTGAGCAAGAAGGATAGGTACAAGTCGACAGGCATAGATGAAAGAGTTTACCCATTCCATGTGTAAGCTCGGATGCACAATTATTCTTGAGGACAACAAGAGGGACCACATGAGGCCCATTTGCCTTATTAGTATCGAGTTTAGTGAGGTCAGAAAGTATATCAAATGTAGATATTTTAATGTTAGTCATGAGAGAGTCAGAACAGGGAAGAGATGAAGGAACAACACTGGCATGGCATCATCTAAGGATGAGCTGAGGGAGAAAGACTGAGCAGAGTTCTGTTCATTTCAAAGAAGCACCAGCAACATAGTTTTCTGTGCAGAAAAATGGGCGGAAGAAGGATGAAGCAAAGTTATTACACAGATTTTTGGCAAGGCCCCAGAATGAGAGGGAAGAATTTGTGTAGGAGAGTTCAGAGCGTTAAGTATAAATAAAAATAATATTTGCAGAGCAAAGGACATAATTATCACGTGTCTGGACCTATATATAGAAGAGTTGAGATTCTAGATGAGTTGTCGACGTTACCTTTTGTAGGCCATATCCTTGTTGTGGACAGCATTAGAACAAGTGTGAGTAAACCAAAGATTTTTTGCATCAGTCAAATTATAAGAGAAAGGAATATATGCCTTCCACGCCTACGAAAGTAGCATCTGCAATGCGTGAAGCTCACTCAAATAGTTCTCTGCCATATAGTCATTTCAGGGAAAATCAAAGGAAGTACTGTCTGAAAACCTCCCAACCAGTATCCCCAAATTGCCACAACAGCCACTTCTTGATAGGGTCCACGGGCCTTACTGAGGCAATAGGACATGTTAAGGTGATTGAGTTGTAATCGGAGGAGCCCAGTGTGTAAGCAGTGACCAAGGATGTTGGAACTCGTCAGGGATACAGGTAAGTCGCTGTACATGCAGCACATGTATATATGTATTATGTACATGCGTATATGTACGCAACGACCTATCTTGTTCTCGTGTTCCTGAACTTGATTCTTCTAAATTCTCTACTCTCTGGCTTCGGCTCTCCTGTCTTTCTCTGACTAAATATATATGCATTGTTTACTTATCTCCTAATTCTACTGACTATCAAAAATTCTTCAACAATCTTACTTCTACAATGGAACACATTCTATCCATTTCTCCTTTCTCTGAAATCTCCATTCTAGGAGATTTCAATGTTCACCACCACCATTGGCTCTCCTCTCCTTTCACTGATCCACCTGGTGAACAAGCCTTCATATTTTCTATCCTTAATGACCTAGAGCAGCTTGTACCGCACCCTACTCGTATCCCTGACTGACTTGGAGAGAGCTCCAACATACTTGACCTCTTCCTTACAAGTAATCCTTCTGCTTACACTGTTAATCTTTTTTCACCATTGGGCTCCTCTGATCAAAACCTTATTACTTTAACCTGTCCTATCGCTCTGGTATGGAGTTTGGATCCTCCAAAGAAACATTGTCTGTGGTAATTTAGACCTGCAGATTGGGAGGCTCTCAGGCAGTACTTCTTTGACTTTCTGTGGAATGATTAGTGCTTCCATGGCCGGGAGCCAACTGAGTGTGCCTTGTGCATTTCAGAGGTTATTTTCTCCGGCATGGAAGCATACATTTCTTTCTCATAACGTTTGACTAATGCCAGAAAGCCTTGGTTTAATCACACTTGTTCTAATGCTGTCCACAACAACGAGAGGGCCTATAAAAGGTACCGGAGCCAACCCACTCCTGAATCACATTTTTTTTATGTTTCTGCATGGAATCGTGCTAAGTCTGTTCTTTGTGCTGCTAAAAATAATTTCATCCGTACTAAATGCTCTCAACTCTCCAATTCGAATTCTTCCGGCTCCTTCTGGCATCTTGCCTAAAACCTTTCTAATAACTTTACCTCATCATCCTTCCCTCCTTTTTCTACTCTGATGGCTCTGTAGCTATTTCTTCTACTGATAAAGCGGATCTGTTTGCTCAGACTTTCTCCTACAATTCCACCATACACAATTCTGGTGCTGTTCCTCCCTCACTTCCCCCTCTGACTTCCTCATGGCTGACATTAAAATTTCTTCTGCTGATGTATTTTCTACCATCACTGGCCTCATTACTAACAAGTCATATGGGCCTGATGGAGTCCCTCCTGTTGTCCTCAAGAACTGTGCTTCTGTGTGAAATGCGTGGCTTTAACAGACGCATATACGGTGCTCCCGAAGAAACTCCCGGAGAATACCATAGTATCCCCGACAACGGGGCGAACCAGAAACAACGGAGTTCGCCCACGAGAATGCCGACACCCCCACTCGGACCCCACGGGGTAGCCGCCACTAGCCACCACCACTCCGGGCAACAACGACGCATGTCAGCCCGGGCCGTGCGCCCCTGTGACATTCAACCACCACACCGCCGCCACCATAGGCGAAAGACACTACCTTCGCGTGGCGGAATCACTGAGTTAGCTAGGGGTGGAGTCAGAAATAGCACTCCAGGCAGCGCCCCTCTGGTAGAGACGATCTATGGTCGCTCCCACAGTGATTTGGTAGAGACGATCAATGGTCGCTCCCACAGTTTCCAGGTAGAGACGATCAATGGTCGCTCCCTTAGGGCTCCGGTCGAGACGATCTATGGTCGCTCCCACAGTGATTTGGTAGAGACGATCTATGGTCGCTCCCACAGTGATTCGGTCAAGACGATCAATGGTCGCTCCCACAGTTTCCAGGTAGAGACGATCAATGGTCGCTCCCTTAGGGCTCCGGTCGAGACGATCAATGGTCGCTCCCTTAGGGCTCCGGTCGAGACGATCAATGGTCGCTCCCACAATGTCCAGGTAGAGACGATCAATGGTCACTCCCTTAGTACTCCGGTCGAGACGATCAATGGTCGCTCCCACAGTAATCGGGTAGAGACGATCAATGGTCGCTCCCCCAGGGTCCAGGTAGAGACGATCGATGGTCGCTCCCTTAGTTCTCCGATCGAGACGATCAATGGTCGCTCCCACAGTATCCGGGTAGAGACGATCGATGGTCGCTCCCCCAGTGTCCAGGTAGAGACGATCAATGGTCGCTCCCTTGGTCCTCCGGTCGAGACGATCGATGGTCGCTCCCACAGTACTCGGGTAGAGACGATCAATGGTCGCTCCCCCAGTGTCCAGGTAGAGACGATCAACGGTCGCTCCCTTAGTACTCCGGTCGAGACGATCAATGGTCGCTCCCACAATATTCGGGTAGAGACGATCAATGGTTGCTCCCCCAGTGTCCAGGTGGAGACGATCGATGGTCGCTCCCAGGGCGTAGTTAGGAAAGGGACGTCTCCCCAACCGGAGACTGAACTTCAGGGGTCTCGTTCCAGAATATCCCGGAAAGACCTCCCTGCTTCCCCCGGTCTCTGTTCCCTACGCTTGGCCTTCGAGCAGACACACCTGTCAGGCCCCAGTGACAGTCGCTGCCGCAGCCCTCCCCTGACGGCGCCTCTGGTCATGGGAGACCGCAGTCTGTCGCCTCTCCCGGCCCTCCCTAGGACACCCGGGCCAGACCTCTCCACGCCCCCACGACGCCGGGACCTGACCCAGAGGTTCCCGGACCTATTCGGCCCCAGTCCTACGGGCCTTACGCCGGAGCCCAGTCCGGACACCACTGGACGCGAAAGGACGCCCTCGCGAGCCGCCCCATGTCCGCTCGACTCGCCCCGCCTTGACGATGCCCTTAGTCCAACCGGATCACCGATGACGTGCCCTTGTTTCTCTCCATAAGAAAATACGGGTGACCCTGTAACAATCGTGAATTAGGTCAAGTGTGACTCCCTCTCGCCTAGAATAAGTATTCTGCAGTGAATTTATGTAATGTATATCGGGGTAAGATCACAATGAGAAGTTAGAGGTCGAGAATGTGGACTAAGATCTGAGCGAAAATACGTGCGAGTGTCGCCCCGGATATTCATAAAGACATATCCCCATTGTTGGAAGAAAGACTGTGAGGAAGAAATATCATTAGTGTTCTATTGGGTAGCCGCGAAGTAATATTGTGAAGTAGTATTGCGAGTATTCCGACCTTGTTACGCGTTGTGAAGCGAGATTCTATATACCATACCTGGAAGACCTCTCTGACAGATGTGTAATTAATAAGCCTGTGCCTAAAGAGACATGTTCCCACTCTAAAGAGGAAATATCAAGAAAGGAAGTATTAATGATATTCCCTCCCTCTGCACGCTACCCCTAAAAACCCTCTCCATTACTCGCTCACTCTCTTAACGCCAATCAAGAATCAGAGTTATTTGCCAAAGTACCTTCGCTAACAGAAACCATATAAACTCCCCTGCTAATATCGGGCATCTTCCAATATTACCATAACTTTCTCCTCGCCGTTTTAAGTCACTCTCCGCGCCTCCCCTATCTCCTCCTAGTGAATCACAAACCCCCCCCTTCTCCTCCCCCCCTCCGCGCTCTGCGCGCACCTGTATTTACTGCACTCCTAATACACTAGGATTTGTTGTGTTGTCATTAGTATCTAGGAAGCAAGTATCCTGCGAGATACACATATCTTAGATAAGGGTTTATATTGCTCAATATTGTGTTGTAATATCTGCTGAAATGTCCTGTGTCTGACTGTGGTAATATATGTGTATGGTGTTGCCGAAAGTTTTTATGTCCTGCCTCTCTTTATTGCACTAGCTCCGGTCTCGAAAGAGGACCCCGCTCCACGTTGGGTGAAATAGGTACGAGAAGTCGAGCCTAATTCTACCCAGCATTACACTGTGCTTACACCCTGCCTAGGTAAATTCTTTCGCCTTTGTCTTTCAACTTGTACCTTTCCTTCTTGCTGGAAGTTTGCTCTCATTCAGCCAGTCCCAAAGAAGGGTGACCATTCCCAACCCCCTAACTATCGTCCAATTGCTTTTACATCCTGTGTCTCAAAAGTTTTTGAGTCTATTCTTAACAGAAAACTTTTAAAGCAGCTTTGCTATAACAACTTTCTTTCTGATCGTCAGTATGGGTACCGTCAGGGACGCTCTACTGGTGATCTTCTCACCTACCTTTTAGACTCCTGGTCATCCTTCTTTCGGGACTTTGGCGAAAGCTTTGCCATTGCACTTGACATCTCAAAGGCTTTCAGTCGAGTGTGGCATAAACCTTTAACTTCCAAACTGCCCTCTTACGGTTTCTATCCTTCTATCTGTGCCTTCATCTATAGCTTCCTTTCCGGTCGTTCTATAGCTGCTGTTGTAGACGGCCATCATTCTTCTCTTACATCTATCAACAGTGGTGTTCCTCAGGCCTCTATCCTTTCACCACCTCTCTTCCATTTATTCATCAACGATCCTCTAAGCTCTACATCTAATCCTATCCACTCGTACACTGATGATTCCACCCTTCACCTTTCCATTCGGTTCCTGCAATGTCCATCTCAGCAGTTACTTCAACAAACAAGGCATGAGGCTATGGCACACCTAATATCTGACTTGGTTTGTATCTCTGACTGGGGTAATAATAATCTTGTTGTTTTTAATGCATCAAAGACAGTTTTTACATCTATCAACCCGTCAAAATCTTCCACAGAAGGACCCACTATTGTTTCGTATTATCCAGCTCATTCCTGCATCATCCTTGACCATACTTGGAGTTTCATTCACACGGGACTTATCTTGGAATGATCATATTGCATCTCTTGTAAAATCTGCTTCCAAGAGATTAGGTGTGCTAAGCCGACTCCGTGCCTTCTTTACTGCTGCACAGTTGGTGACTTTATACACGGGTTTTATTCGCCCCTGTTTAGAGTACAACTCTCATGTGTGGGGAGGCTCCCCACATACAGCTCTTCTCAATAGGGTGGAGTCAAAAGTTATTCGTGTCATCAACTCTCCTCCTCTTACTAGCTTCCTTCAACATTTGTCTCTTCACCGCACGGTTGCCTCTTTATCTCTTTTCTATCGCTACTTCAATGGTCACTGCTCCTCTGAACTGTCTGCTTGCTTCCCTCCACCTTTACCACAGGCGCGTAGCACCCGTCTAGTAACAAACTCTTACCCTTTTGCTGTCCAACTTTCTAATGCAAGAGTTAATCATTACTCCCAGTCCTTCACTTATGCAACAGGTCAACTCTGGAACTGTCTCTCTCTGTTTGTAATTCCTACTTCCTATGATCACCAGTCTTTCAAACACAGTGTGTCCAGGCATCTCGATATGAATGGATCTTGAATTTGGCTCTCTTTTGTACTGTTTTTGTTTTTTTTCTTGGAAGGAACGTTCATGCGGGCTCTTCTTCCTCGCATTAAAAAAAAATAGGTAATTAAAAGTAGAAAACATAAATGTTTGTTCTAGACTACTACTGATTTCTATAATTCTACTGAGGGTCACAGAGCAAACGTCAAATCTTGGTAACAAACCACAGATTACTAACTTCCTACGGTTTTTTCTGAATTGGTAATAAGATTCCTATACTTCCTAAGTATCTCCTATGACTTGCTTGAAGCTATATTGCTCGTTCGTACTACAGTGACGTAGACCACAGTTCACCGGAGTGTTAATGACCAGGTCATAAAAATTCGCAGCCATGTCATGTATCCATCACCAAGAAAAAAAAACGCATCATCCTAGATCACTAAGTACAAAAATCCATCTCCTGATGACTCATTGATGAATTCCTGACAAGTATGAGGCTAGACTTATCCTGTTCTTCATCTTCTAGAACGCTAAACCTATTCCCAATGCTTGTACTCCTATCGCTGTTACTTAAAGTAGCCTTGCACCATCTCTTGACTGGTTGGAAGCGAACACTGTCGTCTAACCTGGACTTAACCTTGATCGTCCTAGTTGCTTAGTTATCTGTCTTGCCTAACACCTCGGCTTCCATCTCAATATAGACGGCCTTATCACTGACTTAACGAGCCTAACTTTCCCATCCTTTCAGTTTATCACTTAACATGCTAATGGTTTCACTGTTATTCTTAATTCCTAGGCTGGGCCTAGTATTGATCACAGAAAAGAAGAACTTTGATCACGGAGTCCCTTATGTACCCCCTTGAGCCGAAGGGGCAGGGAAAGAATTAGGCAGGTGCCGCCTTAGAGGGGTTGGCTGGAGCAGCGGATCAAAACCCCTCTCTGCACTAGCAGGTTACAGGGATAACCCTGTGTGTGTGTTTGTATGTGTGTGAAGTGTGTGTGTGTGTGAGAGAGAGAGAGAGAGAGAGAGAGAGAGAGAGAGAGAGAAGGGGGGGAAGAGGAATCAAGTGGAAGGAATGAAACAGGATGATTCCGAAGGACACCTTCCATTAGACAAGCTCCAAGGTTTATTTGTAACGTTAACCTTTAAAACACGATGATTTTCTTCGGTTTCACTGGTAAATAAAAAGAAAAATAATAAGTTTATCTCAACCCTTCATATCAGAAAGTCACCCTTAAGCCAAATACAAGTTCTGTCCAGAGACTGTGTGATTGAATTATAAAAGGAGTCATCTTAGTGAGAAATCCTGCCTACGAAATCCTTTCAGCCAATGGAAGGGACAATGCATGATCGGAATGTTTGACTCACGAGCGTACAAAGGTACTATCAAAATCGAAATGAGTATATTGCAAATCCAACAAAGAAAGAAGACAGGCTCCTTAGTTGACTTTGAACAACATACCATTTTCTTAACCTTAACCCGGTTACCAGAACATCTTAATTCAATAAAGCTCTCTTCTTTTTCTTTTCTTTTCTTTTTCTTTTACATTATGTCTATAGTCCTCTTGTCTTTTCTGCATACAGTACGTACTCATTGTTCCCTACCATTTATACGAGGGCTGTCCAGAAACAATCCAACCTTAGGCTCAGAAAAACAGCTAACCTGTTGAGCTAAGAAACTAATCCCATCAAAGTAGGTCCATTCATACCTAGCACACGTAGCTCAGCGTTCTTTCCACTGCCTCATTCATTTTTCAAAGTCAGTTTTCGATATCTCCAGCAGGTGCTTCGTCGCATTCGTCATGATCTCTTCTCCCGTCTCAAATCGAGAACTTTTCAGCGGAGTTTTGAGCTTGGGGAATAACCAAAGGTGGCACGGAGCCATGTCTGGTGAGCAGGGAGCCTGCTGGACTTACAGGATGTTGTGCTTGGCCAAAAATTCCTGAATCAACTGAGGAGAATGGGCAGGGACGTTGTCAGGGTGCAGCTTCCAACTTGTCGATTTCCAAAGGTCTGGTCTCTTCCGCCAAACTGCGTCACGAAATCGACAGATAAAGTCGAGGTAATGTTTGTTGGCAGTCTGACCTTCTGGTGCTTTTCGTCATGCAGAACACCTCGGTTGTCGGGAAAAAAATGCCAACTTGCGAGTGCACTGTACCGTGCTGCGGACCTGTCGTGCGTTTTTTTGGCTGTGGCGACCCTGCACGCTTCCACTGGGTGGACAGTGCTTTGGCTTCTGGGGCATACCCATACACCCAAGTCTTATCTCCAGTGATAACAGTCTTCAGAAAGTCTGGATCGCTATTTGCACACTCCAACAGGTCTTGAACAACGTTCATCCGAGAGAAGAGATCATGACGAATGCGAAGAAGCACCTGCAGGAGATACCGAAAACTGATTTCGAAAAATGATTCAGGCAGTGGAAAGAAAGCTGGGCTATGTGTGTCAAGTCAGAAGGGACCTCTTTGAGGGGGATTAGTGTCCAGGCTCAACAAGTCAATTGTTTAATTTTTAGAGCCTAAGGTTAGTTAGTTTCTGGACAGAGGGTTATGTTATAGGTACTTACACTGATTGTACATAACGAAAAAAGGTTTCTCTTAACCATGATGTTTCATGACATTTAGCTGTACATACAGATGATTCAGTTACCTATTCTCAGGTACTTCCTTGTGAGTGAGGGTACTGTATGTAGCCTCTGCATCATCATCATGAGTTAGTTTCTGCTGGACAACGGCCTCTTCCATCTTTTTTCAACTTAGACGTATTGGCTGTCATCCTGTTCCATCCAGTCTCTATTATACTAACCCTAATTAAAAGAATAACCAAAAGATAAATCCCTTACCACTTCTATTCCATGCAGTAATCGGTAAAACTGTCCAAAGCTATTCATCATCTATGGGTTAAACAACTGTATAACGTGGACGTGACTGCTACTTACCGTTTAATATGGGCAGAACACAATCAGTTGCAGCATATTCCATTGCCGACAGCAGTTGGGAGGACTGGAGGGTCCAATCACACGAAAACTAGCTTAAAATGCCCTGTATTTTCTGGGTTATTAAATCTCTATGAAAAACGTTCTCATAAAATCTAAGAAAATCATTCGAACGAAGGAAATCTCTTACAATACAAACAATACGACCTATTTTTAAACTAGGCAAAATAACAGTTCCACTGTTCACATTTTTTTTATCCAGAAGAATGAAACCATTATTGTCGCAAATTATGTGACACATTTTACTCAAGGAAAGAAGAAATTTAAGTTTAAATGGATGTGAGTCAGAAGGGGATGAGAGAGGAAGGAAAATGTAATATGAGGTACAGAAAGGCATGGCAGTAATAAGAACAGGTTAAAGAACTGTGATTAAGAAGATATCGGGAATGTATGACTCTTCAACAGGGTAAGAAAAAAGTACAGGAAATGTAAAGGAGATTAACCACTTTCCTACGATTTCACTTTGTATCTTTTTCGTTCTTTCTACCATCAAACAATTTTATATAGCTCAGGATATATATATTTTTTTAATTATGGAAGTTGTATGCAGCCTTCATTATCCCTTTCACAGCATTCTATCCCCGGTGAGCGGAATTAATAATCTAATGAAGATAAAGAGAAATGTAAGAAATGTCACTGTGCTAAATGGGTTAAAGAGATGAGGAAGAGGATGAAGTTAAACAGAGAGGAAATGCGTGAGACAGAGTTGCAAAGATGAAGGATTACGATAGGTTCAAGGAATTGACGGAAAGCGGAGCCATATCTGACCTCCCAAGGAGTGTATCTAGTTAGTACAACGGATAATCAACATTTTCTATGCCTCTTACGCAGGGGCCATAATTAACTATTTAGTAGCAACGAAATCAAATAATGCAGTTGGAAATTATGAGCAGGAAGAAACACATATTTAATATGCATACTCTGGAGAGAGAGAGAGAGAGAGAGAGAGAGAGAGAGAGAGAGAGAGAGAGAGAGAGAGAGAAAAGTATTTCTCGTCGGCTACCACCGATCACTTCATGAATTTTGAAAACCACCCACCATGGCCTCAAGCCTCTGGCAATTTTGGGTCGTGATAATATCTCTCTTTAATTCTGTGATTTTCTCGCCCTGTGACACTGATGCGGGAATCCTATAAATGGATCACCCTTATATACGAAGAGGCGTTATTAAGTTAGGTCAAATGGATTCAATATCCTTGATCTTTCACTGTATGTAATTCGAATACGATATTCACATTTCAGACTATTTTCCAATGATGGAAATTCGGCTCACATAGAAGACGGCGACATATTGGCGATAGACAAAGCAACGTCAGCATAAACAAAATGAAAGGATGATGTTCCTTAAATTTATTACAGGTCTGAACCGTACCGGAGACAGACGATGGAAATGGACTGGGAGGTGTAGTGGGTACGGGTTATCAGATGGCAAAGAAAATTCAGGTCGGGGAGCGACGCACTGTTGGCACTCGAGGGGCAGTAAGAGTGGAGTATTAGGGAGGATGTTTCATGATGCTTAAAGATAACCATAAAATACCTTTGTTACGAGGAGACATAGAAATAAGTCATCCGAAAGAGGCCCGTCTCGCTTTTTAAATTGGTTCGAGATAACTGAGGTGTCTTAATAACTACCCACGCTATTTTTTGGAAGATTGAAAACCGCGACAAAATGCTTGGCCAATATTTTCCAACATGCAACTCCCATCCAAATGACTAAGGGATTCGTTGGTAGGCTGCGACCCCTCTGGCTAAGATTCCTTCATAATTCTATGTCATGCTAATGGTAACATCAGTCAGTTTGTTTCTGTGAATAATAAGGAACGTGGATAGTCATTATAGGCAAGTAATCTTGCAGTTCGTGTTCTGTTTCATGTATCTCTACATTACCTAGTCTAGAACCTGATGAAGTAATGCTAGGAGAGCAACAAACTTGTACGTTACAAACTAGAGATTGCATATATATATATATATCAATGTGATTGTCATATAGTTACGGATGTTTAAATCTTCTGTCTTTAAAAGGCAGGGATATCTTAGGGAAGTAGAACAACACTGACTTTATTTGCCGGACCCTCCAAAAGGCACTACTAAATTTAAATATTTGTTTTATATACTTGTAAGTCATCAGTTAGAACTTAGGGGAAGGAGAGAGGGAGGGCGAGGAGTAGTTAATGTACTGCACAACCACAGAGAGAGAGAGAGAGAGAGAGAGAGAGAGAGAGAGAGAGAGAGAGAGAGAGAGATTTAAATGAGTGTACTGTGCGTACAGTACAGTACATCATACTATGGGATGCGAGTTCAACAAGCTGAAAAATTAATCCCATTTTCTTGTTTTTAGTCGTATTTATTATAACAAATGCAATATATATTTTAATGTATTTTAAATAACTGATGGGTTTAGGCACGTTGTTCACATGAGAGATCTACAGTTTTATTATAAGTATGTAGACTGCAAAGGTGGTGCCGGTGCTTGGGCTGGCTAGTGCACGCTATGTAATAATGGGGCCTTAAAAAAAAAAAAAATTGTCAGTTATTAGTTGGCATGATCAAGTAACGTCGCCTACCATCCAGTTAAATACAATGAAGTGTGCTGGAGCAACCCTGCGGGCTCTAGTCTGGACCATTTCTTTACTGGGTACAAAGAGTAACTCAGTGACTCTAGGCTATTGCGTTCCTTGGCCGGACTCTGCTACTAGCAGGGGATGACAACATGGGAATCACATTATTGATCTTGTCATCCCTGCATCTGCAAGCATCATGGAGGAGGTTTGTGTCTGGGGTCTTTACCTTTCATTCGTGTACCCACATTGATCAGGGAGCTTTGCTCTGTATCTCGCCACGTCCCTTGGTCATGGGTTCCTGGAAGATAATGGTGATGCTGGAAGGACTGTGAAAGTCCCACGAACTTCCCTCCTCAGTTCTTAAATTCATAGTGGTTATCTGTTATAAATAGCAAAATGTTAATGTAAGAAAATATGCAAGCACATTCAAAGACAAGAAAGAGCACTGAGAGAGTGCAATACCTTCGCCTGCCAATTGGTGTAGGAGCCGAACATTAATTTGTCTTTGGCTGGTGATCTCAGCCTTCATTAGCTTATTCTCAAAATCGAATGACTTCATTCTTGTTTGATTCTTCAGGATGCCATCGTGTTGTTACACACTGGATCACTGCTGTTTAACTGACCTTGCCCTGTACCTTTGACCTTGATCTTTCCCTGTGATCTTGACCTTCAAGTGATTTATAAAAATCGGGCCAACTTGTCCTTGCATTATACTGAACTCTCTAACAAACTTCTCTCAAAATCGGATTAAAAAAAAAAGAAACTTTAAGTTCAATTTGCTTTGTGACCTTGAATTTGACCTATTTTTTCCCAAGAACAGTAGGTCAATCTCTTGGCCAATATTCAATCGTTCCACAAAGTTTCGTCGAAAGTAGATCGAAACTTTCAGTTAAGTTCACACACACACACACACACACACACACACACACACACACACACACACACACACACACACACACGAATCGAAATCGGAATGTGCCCTGTAACTTTGTCCTTAACTGATTATGTTCAAAAATAGAGTTCTTCACTCGTGCCTTATCCTCAACCTTTTTCCTAAATTTGGTTTACAAATGTTTGGTTTAGATCACCAAGGCTCATATTTTTCACAGACATTGATAGAAAACCTGCAGTTGATAGACCTGACCACTTTACATTCCACATGACAGAGTGAAGTTGCCCGCGATACAGAATGTTCGATAATTAACACATGTGTATGAACTTATTATAAAGAAAATTAAGGCTTATCAGCTCGTTATCTTTTTATGCGTTAATAATACGGCAAAGAAAGACATCCTTTTGTATATCCTGATCC
Source organism: Coenobita brevimanus (assembly GCF_032717465.1). Classification (NCBI taxonomy): domain Eukaryota; kingdom Metazoa; phylum Arthropoda; class Malacostraca; order Decapoda; family Coenobitidae; genus Coenobita; species Coenobita brevimanus. The sequence goes on from NC_137041.1 coordinate 30,134,640, forward strand.
GTCCCTCCCACCTGGCGTTGGTAATGGATAGAGTATTATGAATTTACCTTCGCATGGCTGTGGGGGGGAGGAAGGAGGGCCGTATCATTATGTGGAAGTACTGGAGATACGAGCGGCGGGTGGGATGAAAGTGGATTGAACTGGCACACCCACTGTACAGGATGTATATGTTGTATGTGTTGAATTCAGTTCTTAGAAATAAAACACAAGTGATTCTTTACTTCTTAGTAGGAAAGAATATCTGTACTGAGAAAAAAAAAAATGATGATAAATTATAACAGGAACTACGATTAATCCTAGTTACTTCGTACGTGTTTTTAAATTTCCCTTGTGTTTCCTATCTTACATCGACAACACATTTATTTGCAACCAAAGTAATTCACAACCTGTCAGATCGGAACACTGTTACCATTAGTAGTAGTAGTAGTAGTAGTAGTAGTAGTAGTAGTAGTAGTAGTATAAAGAAAGATCAGTTTATCACTACAGTGTCAAAATGCTGTATATCAGAAGGCGAACAGGGAAATAAAAGAGGAAATTTTGTAGATGACTATAGGAAAAAAATGAATCGGAGGAAGCAGAAATCCGGGCCTCTAGTATTGCAGAGGTTAAACTGATGTGAACAGAATTTTGTAGTTTCGTCCTTCCATTATCTTCAGATTTCGTAAATGCAATATTGTCTCAATTTCCTGCTGTCATCTCTGCCTTCAAACATCCTCTCTCTCTCTCTCTCTCTCTCTCTCTCTCTCTTTGCCTTTTGGCCAACTTCACACCAAACAAGCCTTACCGTTCCATCCCATTTTCTTCCGATTCCCCATTAAGGTACACAGTTCGGAAGGACATTATCTTGTTCATTTTCACGTTTACATGTTCATTCGTTTTTTTGTTTTCTGCTTTACGCACCGACTTTATTTCTTTGTATGGAACATGTCGTATCAAGGTGGATTATTAAGTGAATGACTATTTGTAGCAGGCCAGTGAATACTTATTAATAAAATTTTCGACCATTTGTTTCCTTGCATGCTAATGAAATCACTGTTAACTCATAATTATCATTATGCAGATACATTATTTTCCTGTTGCCATAAATTTGGCTGGTAGATCGCCAACGCTATTAACCATGACGAAGTTAGCATAATAAAACTAAAAGACTTGCCAGAGCAGTTGTTCGTTAACCCTTCGTTAGTCCTGTGGGGTATTCAGACGTGGTTAGTCCTGTGGGACGTTACAACACCCCTATACAAAAATACATGTAGTGTTTCTAACTTGAGCCGGTGAAGGTTTATATCCAAGGGATGATTGGGATTTATTGCTCTCGTAATGCCACTCAGGGATGAGTGAGACTGGTCGTTCTCATCTTAAATGTCAGGACCAACTTGCCTAGCCCCGGGTTCCTACGCTCCTCATGGGGCAACGTAGGATTGGATGATGAATGAATGAATGAATGTTACTAACTTGTAAACTATATTCATACAGCCGCTTCAGCGTATCTCTGCAATCACTAATGAAAAGATTTAATGCCTTGTAAGTGGTTTTATTAATTGATAATAAAATACAATAAATTTTAATATAATAAAAAAATAACAAATGGACTCATATCTCATTTGCCAGGTAAACACGCACAGGAAAATACATTTTGTGATTTTTAAAATCAGTATAATGATAAACAATATGCAAACATAAGATTAAAAAAAAAACAATCTATATCACAATATAATCTAAACGATTAGTTTGACGGGATGACTGGACACCCCTGGGGGGGGGAGGGAAGTGCCACTCTCTCTCACTACAGCAGAGGCAGGACTAAACCAATCCACGTGCTCCCCCCCCCCACTGAATCAGGAGATTACTGGAACGGAGAGAAATATTCGAATTACCGGCTAGGAAATATGAGCTTTTAAAAAAATGTGAGGTGCCAAAACACCGCGCCTGACTAACGAAGGATTTAGTAGTTACGTGGCACATATAATAACAGACATCCATTTAGCTTCGTATTGCGCTAGACTCTGTGGGTTTACTTTAAACAAATTACACATTAATACCTCCGTATTTTTTTTTTAGCTTGTGGAGTAATTTTATAATTGTATATTGCTGACACATGCTGTCTTGTGCATTCTGCGATATTTAGTAATAAAGGAAGACATAAAAACTACTGAGTTCATGCTGTTACTATTCGTTGTTCACAATGCAGCTATTGTATTCACTTGGGTCGTGCCCCGAATCCAGGAACGTAGCCACGGGGAGGCTATGGAGGGGCTTGGCCCCCCCCCACAAAAAAAAAAACTCATTAGCCCCCCCCGGAATTTTTTTCACTTTGAAGCGTATATGATTTGCTTACATACAAACCGGGAAAATATACGAAAATTCAAGCCAGATATACTACGTATTCTTTCATGACACATGATTTCGATTCTATACAGTTACATGGTTAATGACGGTTATCATATGGTCATGATGTAATTCATCATATGCAAAATACGCCGGTATATGGTATAGGTGTTAGACTGGAATTTAGTTGAACTCGGTCGTGGTTGAATGAACCGTATCAGCGCGGCAGCAGTTTGCATGTTTATATGGCATGTGCCGCTAGGAAAACGGCGCGCTACACCGTTTCAAATTCAAACTTATACTGACGAGAACACCGTGAAGCCTACCAACATTGGTAGTCTGGACCCTGGCACAACAGACGGCAGGTGCAGCGTAGAGCGTCACTCAACTGACAGTGCGAAACAGTACTTTGTGCGACTAGTGATCAGGTAAACACATTTTCTTGTAACCTCGTTAGCAATATCAGTGCCAGTCTGCAAATCGCAAATACTGCCGGAGTTTAATTGGATTTGAAAAAGGTACGAGTTGAAACCTATGAAAGTTGAAAAAGCTAAGAAGCTTCACGTGTAGAGAAAAGGATAACGTTCATTTGGGTACCAAAAAGCTGGTTTCAGCTGGTTTTAGTGCTTACACTAGTATAATGGAGCATATATTTAGCTCATTATATGTTCATACAATACATTCTAGAAGAAATATACGTGGAAAGAATAGTATAAAAAAAATTAAGCTCTCTCTACGATGGAGATACCCCCCCCTCCCAAATTTCAAGTTCCGGCTACAGGCCTACCCGAATCCATACCCTTGGTAGCTGTCCTTGACATAGTATGTGGCTATAATCCCTGAGCCGTCTGTGATCGCATCCCCGAGGCAATTGTGACTCGTCTGTGGCTACACCCCAAGTGCAAGCTGTAACATGTGTGTGGCCACATCCCTTGAGGTAGATGTGACACGCCTGTGGCCAGACCCCCACAGAAAAATGTGATTCGTTTATGACCACATCCCAAGAGGCAGATGTGACTTGTGAGGCCACACCCTCAGAGGCAGCTGTCATTCATATGTAGCCGCACCTTCAGAGGCAGATGGGACTCGTCTGTGCCCACGCACACAGAGTTAAATGAAACCCGTCTGTGACCACACCCCCAGATAAAGATGTGATCTGTCTCTTACACATCCTCCTGGTGTTTCCACATAAAGCACAGTTCCATCCGTCAGTAATATGTGAGAAATTTTATACTTTCTTAATAATGAACCTAGCCCAACAGAGGACAGGCCGAGGCGTTTCTTGATGTTTACAGTGGCAGCGATGTCAGTTTGCCATAATTTTTCTCCTACCTCTTCTACTTCCGTCTTCAGTTTTCTTTCCCATATCATCTGTAATAGTCAGTTTTATTTCAGACAGATCGTTTCTTAGCATTCGATATTTCGCTTGTCTTTCTTCTTCATCTCTTGGGTCATCTATATACTTTCTAGCCTGGTTGTCTGATATATTTCTTCCGTTCCCTTTTGATTCCGCTATTTCATCAATTATTTTGTCATTCTCCAAGCGTGCCTATCCAACATTATTGACCGTCTTTCTTGCTCTCCATTTTTCATTACTCCTTTTCTCTCCGTTCCTTCTTTCACTTATTTCTTTTCCATCTCGTGTTTGATACATAGACGTATATATTTTGTTAGTTCGCCAAGTGACCGATACAATAGTAGTGGCGTATTATGATGAGATTTATGGTTCTCATCATTCAGTATATTGCACCAATCTTTATGATTTCTGTGAAATTTCTTATTGTTCCCTTTGTGATTAATTATTTTTCTATTATTTATGTTTTGATATTTTACATACCCTTCTTGTAGCCTGTTTGTTACTTGTCCTTTTAAATTATTACTTTCTCAATTTCTCTCCGTTTTTCTGGTATCCATTATGTATGTAATCTGTCCTTGTATCCCATTCTTTTCTTTTCTCCCATAACTTTCTGTCCCCTGAGACCTTTGCATTTTGTTTGGCTTTGTTTTATGTTTACTTTTCATTTCTGTTATTTATTTCTCCTAATTCTTCAAATTGCTTTCAATGCTATTCCTTTTCAGTTTTTACTTTAGATTATTATTTTTTTTATTTCTTCGAATTCTTTTCGTTGCCCCATTGTTCCCCTTTGCCATTCATATTTTTCTTCCTCCATGTAGCTCTCATTCCTCTAATATTATGTAATATCTTCGGTCTACCAATTTCCCTTCATTCACGTATATTTTGTCTGAGTGACTGCTGGGGTGGGGTGCGTGCAGCATAATGGAGTGCTCAGAAAGATAAGGGCATAGTAAATGGTATTATGTAAAACGGAGTATCCTTCGTAATTGCAAACTTTATTTTTTTTTTAATGAGCGTGGGACCTTGCAGGAAATCACTGCTGTTTTGCAAAAATGCGAGCCCTCGTTGTAGGTTACCAGTGTCTGATGGAACGGCAAATGACTGCTGTGAAAAAATATTCAAAGTAATAGGTTTTCTGTTTTGAACACATTATATATATATATATATATATATATATATATATATATATATATATATATATATATATATATATATATATATATATATATATATATATATATATATATAATCAAAAAGTTTTTTTTCAATCCTGATCGGTAGCGATATACTGATGTTTTGCAGGAGTTGCTGTTTGCTGTTCATGCTTAGGAATAATCATTTTGATTAATGTGAAAAGTGACGTAAACATATTGCAGGGTGCATATGTCCAAAATTTACATTTTCCCCCTGAATGGGTTATACAATGGTTTATCCAAAACCACAGGTGAACACCGACATCAACTAACTACAAATCATCAGATCAAAGTCACTGTCTGCAACAAAATTTATTTTATAAGTTACATGTCTATCAATCCATCATTCACCACCATTCGCTCCTTCATTGTCCCATCAGGAGTGTATGGGTCCAAGGCTAAGCCCCTGAGTGGCATCATATGACCAATAAAACACAATAACCCTCGGATATCATCCCTTATTGACCTCATCCTGTTGCAGCGCCTCAATCTACTACACCACTCGACTTCTATTTAGTTATAATTATGGTTACCACCCGTTAGTTAATGGTTTCCTGAGTAAAAGGAAACAAGTTGACTTGTCTCTCAGTGTAGAGGAACCTTAAGGCAGCACTACAAGTGTGTAAACTCAAATGATATCACTGGATGTTATACAATGCCGCACTTAATGCTCCTTTATGTTATTATTTATGACAGACACTGCAGTGTGGACCTGCGCATTCACATTTATGGTTCATACCATGGAGGTATAATAGATGGAGACCGCACGAGCTGCGTCTGGAGAAGACACTATAGCCCGCCCGCCGCCATGTTTGTCCTGGCAGAATCGACCTTGCCATACACCATGTGTCATTCAGTGGTGAACACTGTCCTGCGATCTGGGTCATCATGCCAGTTTCTTGTACTGTATGTGGCTGTACAAATAGGTTCAGCAAGACACTGGAGCCTAATATTACATTCCACAGTTACGTATTTTGTAATGTATTTTGGGTGTAGCAGAATTTTATCCATATTCATCTGCTGCATTAACGTTAATCAACAGTGGGAGGCCAATACCATCTTTGTTTCTCTCTCCATTCTTTTATAAATATACAGTATAGGAGCTGTATTTATCCCTCTTCCATGAGACAGTAAAGGAGGAGGATACATTATCTGAACAAGTATGATTGTAGACTATACAGAATGTTGTGGATTAAAGTGTGACAATACAGTCAACACACGGCAGTCTTGTACACCCGGCAGCGTGGCTCTCCCTGTGCGGTGATGCCATGATTTGTTCCTGGTAGGAAGCATTGCTAAAAATAACAATTATCTTAATTAACTAAGGGAAGAATCAAGTACTGAAGCGATAGTATGCAAAACATGATACAAAAATGAAGTTTAGGTGGAAATAAGGGTGTGTGACATATTATCCTGACCTTTGACAAGCGTGCTTTTGACATTACTGCATGGTCGTAGAATAATCCTCCAAAGGTGTTCAAACTTTTTTTTTTTTTCTTGACATGCCGCTAGTTTTCAGGTTATCCATCTGAAATTTTGAAAGAACACAGCCACGGGTTTGGTTAACTCATCTATACTCATACTAGTCAACAATATTCCATTTATTTATTATTATTATTATTTTTGTCAACTGACAGTTCCATGTACCCATTTTAGTAATGTCAACGTACATACTCCCTCCACAAAGGCTATCGATGCTACCACTGCAAAATATAGGGTTTTGAGATGAAGATAATGATGTATCAACAAAGGAAAAATACAACTACATTCCCAGTTCTGAGCATTTATCTCTGTTCCAGCAAAATTGTTGCTTTCAAGTTTCAAACCTGATTTTGTTGTATTTTAAGCTGCAGCAATCTGGAGTGCGAAGCTTGCATGGAGGCCCTAACGGATACTATTGACTACCTCATAAATTCCCTAATTAAGCTGAAGTCTACAGGTAGCTTTGTTTATCCTTCACCTGCTGTTATAAGGGCCTGTCTGACCTGTAAAAGAATTTTCAGGGAAAGAGTATCTGGCATAAGTAATGTATATGCTACACTATCTAGAGTAGATAGTTTCAGGCTACTTACTTCAGCGCTAGAATATTTCACAACAAAAACAATAAATCCTAGCCTGTCTGAGGATAAGACAGAAACTGATCTCTTAATCATATGCTCTTACTAATTAAAGCAACTGCTGAAAAATACCTGCAGGTAAGGTATGCATATGCAGGTGAGCAGTACTCAGCAAATCTGACATCTAAAAACAAAATGAAGAGTCAGCAAACATACACAAAAACTCCTGCTCTTTAGTGTCCAATAGGAATATGCTTCTCTTATATAGGTATAAGCCGTTATATACTGTATAGTACGTGTAATTTAACCGTAATGCCCCATCTTTGTTCTGGTTAGCATAGATAATTTTAAATGAGAAGTCTTTGCTTAACAATGAAGGAAGTTAAAGGATCCTTCATCAAACTCTTCTAATTACCTAACCTACCTGTAAAGTACAGTATCTTTAAGACAACGTATTTCACTAAGCATATTTCATGTACAGAGTGCAGTTTGATATATTTATGAAATAAATGTCGTCGTATTTACTCATCCTATCATTAATCAATCCTTAATCATGACAGTATTTAGGGAAGTACAAGTTCACGGCCAGTCGTGGCCGTCCCTTCTTCCCAGGACTGAGATGGCGGGCGGCTGCCAGGCCCGGCTTCACCCGCTCTCCCAGTAGCCGCGCGCTCTAGTTCCCTTGACCCACTATACCTCCATGGTTTCTATTAACCCGCGGCGTCCCATCGACGTTCTGGAGTGCGAAGCTTGCATGGAGGCCCTAACGGATACTATTGACTACCTCATAAATTCCCTAATTAAGCTGAAGTCTACAGGTAGCTTTGTTTATCCTTCACCTGCTGTTATAAGGGCCTGTCTGACCTGTAAAAGAATTTTCAGGGAAAGAGTATCTGGCATAAGTAATGTATATGCTACACTATCTAGAGTAGATAGTTTCAGGCTACTTACTTCAGCGCTAGAATATTTCACAACAAAAACAATAAATCCTAGCCTGTCTGAGGATAAGACAGAAACTGATCTCTTAATCATATGCTCTTACTAATTAAAGCAACTGCTGAAAAATACCTGCAGGTAAGGTATGCATATGCAGGTGAGCAGTACTCAGCAAATCTGACATCTAAAAACAAAATGAAGAGTCAGCAAACATACACAAAAACTCCTGCTCTTTAGTGTCCAATAGGAATATGCTTCTCTTATATAGGTATAAGCCGTTATATACTGTATAGTACGTGTAATTTAACCGTAATGCCCCATCTTTGTTCTGGTTAGCATAGATAATTTTAAATGAGAAGTCTTTGCTTAACAATGAAGGAAGTTAAAGGATCCTTCATCAAACTCTTCTAATTACCTAACCTACCTGTAAAGTACAGTATCTTTAAGACAACGTATTTCACTAAGCATATTTCATGTACAGAGTGCAGTTTGATATATTTATGAAATAAATGTCGTCGTATTTACTCATCCTATCATTAATCAATCCTTAATCATGACAGTATTTAGGGAAGTACAAGTTCACGGCCAGTCGTGGCCGTCCCTTCTTCCCAGGACTGAGATGGCGGGCGGCTGCCAGGCCCGGCTTCACCCGCTCTCCCAGTAGCCGCGCGCTCTAGTTCCCTTGACCCACTATACCTCCATGGTTTCTATTAACCCGCGGCGTCCCATCGACGTTCTTTAATGTCCACACGTTTTGTCACTGCCAATCCCGTCGAGTACATAAACGCGAATCAATTGCAAGGTCCCTAATTTGCACAGTTTTCAATTTTCGCGAGTGATTTTTGGTACGTATACACGTGACACCTTCCTCTACAAGATGCCAGGCAGGGACAATGCCTTACCCAGCATGACCTCCTCCCCCCCCCCTGCACGCCAGTCTCAGCAATTCACCAGTTATCAGTGACCTGGCCAGTAAAGCCATGTCATGCCACGGTATGAAATTCAGGGCCAGAGTGATTCCCCAATCAATGACAATGTGAAGGACAAACTTTACATAGCATTAGAGGAAGAAACAGTCAGAACTGATGATCAGGTGATGTGGCAAAAAAAGGTCAGGTATGGTGATGAGTTAGTGAATGAAACAATGCATATAATGCCTATATTACTGCTTGAAAACCAATATACTCTCGTCTATCTATCTATCTATCTATAGCCCGACGCCCTAATCCCGCAAAGGGTGGCCACAGACAAAACGCCTCCAAGTCACTCTGTCACCCACCATTTGACTCCCCTCCCCCAACTCACCCCCCCCTCCCTCATATACCTCTCAACTCCATCCCTCCACCTCATCCTCGGTCTACCCCTCCCTCTCCCTCCCTCCACCTCACCTACATACACCCTCTTAGTCAGTCTTTCATTCTCCATCCTCTCCACACGTCCAAACCACCTCAGTGTATTTCTCCTAATCTTTTCAACCACATCCACATCTACCCCACAACGTTCCTTCACTTCTTCATTCGTCAACCTGTCCCTCCACGTCACTCCACATGCTCCTCTCAAGTAACTCATTTCCACTGCTCTCACTCTTGACTTGTTCCTTTCTTGCAAGGTCCACGCCTCGCTTCCATACGTCAGGGTAGGGATCACAATACCATCATGCAGTGACTTCTTAACTTCCATACTCACCTCCCTATTTCTCATCACTGCTTTCAGTGTACCAACAACCTTCCTTCCCTGCTGTACCCTTTCACGTACTTCATCCCCCAAAGTTCCATCCTTACTCATCACACTACCCAAGTACTTGAATGCACTCACATTCTCCATATCCTCACCATCCAACCTCACTGCACACTCTGTGACTTCATTCCTCTCAAACACCATAACTTTACTTTTGTTTACATTAACTTTCAGCTTCCTCCTCCTACACACTGTCCCAAATTCATTCACCAAACCTTGCAACTCCCATTCATCTTCACTCAACAATACTGTATCATCAGCAAACAGCAACACCGGAAGCTTCCAAATCTCACCCTCATTCATTAGGGCCACCCCCCACATCCACTGCCCTACCTTGAACCTCCTTTACAACCCCATCCATATATATATTAAACAGCCATGGAGACATTACACACCCCTGTTTCAGTCCCACATTGAGATAAAAAAACTCACTCAGCTCACCATCCACTCGCACCGTAGCCCTAGCTCCCTCATACATACTCTTCACAGCACTCAACAATTTCCCCTCCACTCCATATATTCTTAATACCTTCCACATACCTTGCCTATCTATTCTGTCATAAGCTTTCTCCAAGTCCATGAAGGCAGCATACACTTTCCTTCCCTTCTCTAGATACTTCTCCACTAAACATCTCAGAACAAATATCTGGTCTACACACCCTTTTCACTTCCTAAATCCCCCTTGCTCTTCTCCAACTAGCTCCTCTGTCATATGCCTAACCCTATCAATGAGTATTCTACCATATATTTTACCAGTCACACTAAGAAGGCAAATACCCCTATGGTTACCACATAATTCGCTCTCCCCTTTTCCTTTGTACAGAGGAACAATTATACCTGATTTCCAGTCCTCTGGAACCCTTCCCTCTTCCCAAGCCAATCTACACAACTTCCATATCCACTCCACAACAATCTCACCCCCATACCTAAGCATTTCACCACACACTCCATCAATTCCTGGGGCCTTTCCCAGCTTAATCTTCATCGCTTCCACTACTTCCGACCTACTGATCTCTTCCTCCCTCCTCTCATCTCTTCTTCTCCCAGCCATTCCCCAACCACTTATACCCACACTGCTCTCACTCTCTACATTCAACAAATCCTCAAAGTGCTCCTTCCATCTCCTCACTTTCTCTCTCTTCTCCACCAACAATCTATTATTCCTATCTTTCACTTCCCTACTATTTCCCCTTTCACACTGCCTTACTTTCTTTACCTCCTTCCAAAACAATTTCTTACTCTCCCTCCATTTCACACTCAGATTCCTCCCAAACTCTTCATCCACTTTCTTCTTACTCTCCTTCACCAGTCTCTTAACCTCCCTTCTCCTGCTCACATATACCTCTCTCTTCTCTCTCTCATCTTCTCCCCTACCTCTACTCGCCAACCTTTCACCATATGCCTTCTTCTTTTGTTCCACAGCTCGTTTCACCTCATCATTCCACCATGCTGTCCCTTGCACACCCTTGCATCTCCTCCTCACTCCACAAACCGCCTCACACGCTGCGCTTATCTCTTCCGTGAATATCTTACATACGTCTTCCACCCCTTCCATCTGCTCTAGCTCATACCTTCCCAATCTTTCTTCCACTATGCTCTTATACTCTGTCCTTTTCTCACTATCTTGCAATTTCTCCACTCTTCTCACAGGAGCTGCTTCCTCCTGTCTTCCCCTTCGCCTCCTCAACCACTTTCTTTGCAGCTCTACCTTGGCCATCACTAAGTGATGGTCCGAGACTCCATTCCCCCACCCTCTCCACACCCTTGCATCCAACACTTGTCTTCTCATTCGCTCATCCACACACACGTAGTATACTCTCGTACTACATATAAATTCGTACCAAGTAAATAAATAAATAAATACCGTTTATGAGTGGTGTGAAATAGTTATCTTCCCATAGAACTTGTTTTCTTTGGTGCCAGCCTGTTAGAAAACCCAGTAAGGTAAGGAGGTACTCCTACCTGTATCGAGTACTTTAAACCTCAGGTGAGCGATTTCTCTATAAATTTTCGATGTTTCTCGCCAAAAGCGGAGGTTTGAGCCAAAAAAAAAAAATGTTTCCAAAAATGGTCGGGATTGGGGGGAGTCAGTGGTGGAAAAGTGGTCGGGATGGGGCGGGTTAAACGTAGGTGGTAGAGGGTGGCGACCATCATTCACTCATTGGGTGAAGTGCTGCCTACTTCATCTTCATTTTTATCATTCTTTTTCTGTCTTCCCTTCCCTCATCCAATTTCTGCCATCCTTCCTTTCACCTTGTATTATTATTCTTTCCAGTTTAGGTAGTACTGCGCTGAGTGACAAGCCTAAAAGATTCCTGTAACCTAAGAAACATGTTTCTACGTTGGGTGATAACCATATATCCAAATAAGGCAGTGATGTGGAGCCTACTATGGTGCCCCTGATAACTGGGTGGAGAGAGACAAATGCCGTGATTAGCCTACCCAGGAATCAAACCACCACACTCTTCCCCACGGCTCGCGGTGGTGAAGCACTCGCTAGGGAACATAGGTTCATTCAAGAACATCAATAAAGCAAAACAAATGCAAAAATTTAGAAAGCCAGAGAAAAAGCACTGAATTCTAAATACTGAAATAAGGTTAGTTACGGAACATAAAGCGCCACCGGCCATTGAGCGAAAAGCATAACCGAACTATTACAACATTATTATATGATCCATTTAATCATTAAAATGTTGGAACAAAATCTCAACATTAATTACGAATTCTGGAATAAACACACACACACACACACACACACACACACACACACACACACACACACACACACACACACAGAAACTAATGAGCATTCCCAAACCAAGTATATTTAGAATATGAATAACATGTCAATATGCATATCAAGTTATTGCTTAAACAAAGAAAAATGTATCATTTGAAGAAAAGTAAATCTTGTTACCTTTCCATTAAAACAATAGTATCGTTGTCACCTATTCAGTGACATACTGCACTGACATAGCGTCCTAATTGAAACAGTCTTTTAAACAGACATAATACACAGTTTCATAGGCTCTCCTCAAAACCTAAAAAAAACAAAAAAAAAACAGGAAAGGGTCCGGTAAGTGGTTAACAACACACTAGGGAATTGGTACTTGATGTGAGGTGCGGTATATAGGGAACCTAATATACTTACTGAATCAAAATTATTATAATATTAACATACACATGAAGATAGAAAGGCAAACTGATAAACGGCTAAAAGGTAGGTATGCAAAACTAGTCAGATAAACAGACATTTACATATAGTTACTTCAGGGTGTGGCAACTTACACAAATACAGTGTTTCATTCTCCTCATGATTCTTCTTTCGTCATAGTCCATGTATACCTTGAGGGTTATTCTAGGTGGAGGCTTGCAGTGGCCAAAAATAATAATAATAGTAATAATAATAATAATAATAATAATGATTATTATTATTATCATTATTACTATTATTATTATTATTATAATTCAACTGAAAGGGTCGGTGGAGGCAAATGAGTGCAGGTATTATTCAGCTAATGATGTAAAGAGATCTACAGGAAAAATAATGATAGAGGTTATACAAAGTTACACTAAAGTAGGTTATAATAACTGTGATGGCATTTCCACATTAAGACCTTGTTGGTCCCTGTCTGGAACATACACGATTACAGAGGAGCAAAAACATAACGCTACATGTGTTAGTAAACATTTGGAGAGAGAGAGGATGTGTTTTCCAGGGGTGTGCGAGTGGAGGTGTGTGCATGCTTATTCTGCGTGCAAGAGCGGTGTTTGCAGGTGCTTTACGGGCTGAGCGGAGGTGGCCAAAAGAGTGGCAGTCAGGAGAAGCAGGCCGTGGCAGATATTGTCTGCTTAAACCATGACGGCTTACTGAGAGAGAGAGAGAGAGAGAGAGAGAGAGAGAGAGAGAGAGAAATCGTATGTGTCTGAGGTAGCTCGACCACATATACCTAACCTGTTGAACCTAGCCTGGGGTTCAGTCCAAACTACCTGCAGACTCAGGCACCAGCACTCCCCTCTTCAAACTTTAGCATAAATTTAAAGGATTTGTTTTATTACTCAGGCCGCTATTTTGATAAACATTTGAGATCTAAGTTTCAGTTACGAAGCCGTTCTCTTCGCTTTTCAATGCTAAATGGCTATCAGTTATCTTATGGAAATTTAACGACAGAAATCAAGCAACTGCTAAGACAAAATATTATCGGTGGATCTAAAGCTCTTAACTTTTTTTTTTTTTTTTTACGCAATGAGGAAAGGCATAAACAAATGAACATCACATGATTTAGTCGCTCTTTCTGTGAGTGTGTGTGTGTGTGTGTGTGTGTGTGTGTGTGTGTGTGTGTGTGAGAGAGAGAGAGAGAGAGAGAGAGAGAGGGAATCAGTTGCCTAAGTTTTCGACATCCCGTCACTTCTAGTTTGCATAAATAAGAACTGAAAGATTATGAAACAAAGCTGATTATCATAACTAAGACATTGGCTAATTGCTATCGCTATTGTTCCTGATGTTTTATTAGTGTCTACACGGAAGCCTATGTTTGAAAACGTCTTTACCGAAACCTGGAGCCTGAGACAATTCATTTTTGCAGTGGGATTTGAACATGAGACACAGCGGCATAAATCTGGTAACACCTAACATAAAGTTCATTTTTGTGTTAACAGTGAAACTATCCAATTTTTGTAAGTGCTTTAATTCTGCATGTATATGAAAGCACCCGCCAACAAAATGTGGCGTTGTGCAAAGCGGTGTATCGCTGGTGATCTATGGGATTTGGTGGCATATACGAAGTGCTGCTGGTAATGACGAGTCCAGAGCTATTCATCACAACCAGGCGGACGCAGTTAATTGCACTTTAGGCATGTATAATCCTGGAGTATGCTTTATGAATCCATCTGTGTGTGTGTGTGTGTGTGTGTGTGTGTGTGTGTGAGAGAGAGAGAGAGAGAGAGAGAGAGAGAGAGAGGGAGAGGAGGGGTGCATGTGTTTTGTGTGGATATGTGTGTGTGTGTGTGTGAGAGAGAGAGAGAGAGAGAGAGAGAGAGAGAGACGGTATGTAGAGCTGTCCTCGTGGACTATAATGGATGCTTTACAAATATCCAATTTCGGCTTTTCCATAAAAATATTTCACACACACACACACACACACACACACACACACACACACATATATATATATATATATATATATATATATATATATATATATATATATATATGGGGCTGAAACATGGAATATGGGTGTAGCAGAGAGGAAAAGTTTGAATATAATGGAGATGAGGTGTCTGAGGAGTATGTGTGGAGTGACGCGTATGGATCGGGTGCGGAATGATGAAGTGCGAAGGAGAACTAGAGTTATTCGAGAGATGGCTGGTAGAGTTGAGCAGAGGGTGTTGCGATGGTTTGGGCATATAGAGAGAATGGATAATGAGCGATTGGTGAAAAAGATAACTAGATCTGATGTGAGAGGTGTAAGGCTGAGAGGAAGACCACGAATAGGATGGATGGACAGTGTGAAGAGAGCGCTGGATGTGAGAGGGATGTCTGTTGAGCAAGGAAGAGTGGCTGTGCGTGACAGAAATAAATGGAGAGAAATTGTGAATGAATGAGTGATGACGCAGCCCTGAGGGAATATTCTCCCGCATTTGGTCTGATCAGCTATTTCAGGTCAGGTGCGGGTAAGGGGACGAGTCTGTTATGATGTGGCATGGGTAAACCAGCTCTGCTGTCGGGCCCTGCTGCGGATGTCACTGATTGCATTGCACAGTTGACCCTTGTGCGGTGTGGTGCGGTGAGGATCTGTCCGTTCTCCCCTTTGGGGCTAAGATGCGAATGAATGTGTTTGAATGGATGAGTAAATGGGGAATGTGTCGTCCTGTCTCGGCTACCTCCCTTTCCTTGGAGGAAGCAGCCTAGGTATATATATATATATATATATATATATATATATATATATATATAAGCAGCAACAACAGCACTAGCTGCCGTCTGAGTGTCCACTGCATGACCGGCCTAACCCGACCGACGCGATGTGGGGATGATACAGCCTATGTATCTCTACCAAGTGGCTTAGGCTGTCTGGCAGAGATTGTATGTAGGGTGAGAAGTGCTTGTAAGTGTGACTGTAATATTGGAGTGGCTTTGAATGTGTGTGTAATCTGTGAACCAAGTGTAATCAGCCCGTGGGAACCGTTTCGAGCAAGCATGTTTTATAGTATGAGACACTAGTTCAACCACAGCACCCCTTATGACCGCCAAAGCAGCACCTGGCCGGGTGAACATTCTCAAAGTTTATTTCCCTGGCGGGGCACTAACCCTCTTTCTCCTGTGTACGAAAACACACATTGTACCCCTGTACCATAGAGGGTCCATATATATATATATATATATATATATGGACCCTCTATGGTACAGGGGTACAATGTGTGTTCCGTACACAGACTCTAAGTAATGCTGAATGTGACACTGATGAGCTGAATGACAGACTAACAAAAGTGCTAAGAGAAGCAGCGGCGGTAGTAGCAAAACCTAATACAACCAAAGCCAAGAAATTTTCAGAAAAGACACTCGAGCTTAAGAAAAAACGAAAGGAAAGGAAAGTAAAAACTAAGAAAGACGAAATACAACGAGCGGAATTAAATAAGCTTATCAACAAAAGACAAAGAGAAGATGAAAGAGTGTATCAGTACACGGTTAGCACTAAATATCATGCCACCACTAGCACCAATAAATTTTAGGTATCGTCGCACTGCTGGCCACCAATTTAATGTAGCCGTTATGGAGTAGCAGTTGACTACATATTAAGTGTTCTGCTGTTTTAGTATAACTAGACCACCGTGTTGGATCGACGACACTGTCTGTAGTACACGTCAGCTACTCGCCGTCACTGCCCGACACTTCCCACCAAAGGTCCTCTGCCACGAGAAGGTGGAAGCTGGTCTGTTATTAAGTGGTAGCGTAAGGTGACAGAAATGAGCAGATTAAATCTCTCTTTATTGGGTACAGAATAATATAACTGCGACCCGAGAGATATGTAAGAGCGATACAACCTCCCTTTAAAACTGTAAAACGGCCTCTGACGCTGTACACTCACCAAGCCGACTAGGGCGCGGTGCTGAGGTCAGCTAAAAAGTGAGGTGCCGAGCATTACATATACTATGGGCTTATGCAAAAAGTAGAGATAAATGACAACTCTACTAGCACATTATGCACCTCTATAAAATGGTATTAAGTACATTCACATATACCAACATAATAAATGGTTCCTCAGGACTTTACACTTATGCACTATTCAGATATCTTTTCACTTCTCCTAACCTTCATTTTATAATTGAAACAGGGTGGCACTTGTGGTCTGCCATCCACCTTCTTCCTATACCACAGCTAACAGCGAAATGATATTTGGTTGTTCATCATTCACACTTCATTACACACTGTTAATTATGACTAAACAGCTTTAAAAAATATGTAAAATGTGTGATACTACAACTTCATATGGAAAAAGATGTTGACACCAGAACATCGCTCGGCCACACCATTGACGTCCTCGTCGACATTGTTGTCCTAACTACCGTGTAGCCTAACCAGAGTGTAGGGTAGCTAACTATTCAGGAACATCCACTTGCAATCCGCGAGTATGGACAAGTGGTCTCAGTAGGTTCCTTAATTGGCGCCTTAAATAGTAGCCTAAACCACAAACACAGGACAAGACCACAAGAAGTAGAAGACCAACGCCAGGACCAAAATAGGAAGGAGAAAGGTATGAAGAAATATAGGACAGTACATAAGGCTCTAAATCGATCCTGTTCAGGTGGGAGAGGAAGGTAAGCTCCTTTAATACATGAGACAGCCTGTTCACATTCAAGGAAGTAACATTGAATGAAGGTAAAAAGGGTCGTAACTGGGATGAGAAGTTCACTGTCAAAGCTAGATGATGCTTGCTAGGCAGAACTGCTATCTCTTTACTGTGTAACTCACAAAAATCAGGTGCAATATAGTACCCCTTTACTGTAAGGAATGATTCTGCGAGGCACAAATCACAGTTACATCCTCTGTCTCAGGAAAGTAAAAGTACTGTTTCGCATGAATATGAGCATGGAAAACTGACTTCAACTGAATGGGTTGGAAGGTGCAACGTTGCAGAGCAGAGGAAGTATTTGTGTCCAACAAGGCCCTCTTACACTCCTCTACCTTTAATGGTACGAAGACAAAATGGAAAGCAGGACATACATGGAGATCAAGAAATGAGGCCTTACACTTCTCAAATTCATCCACAGTCGTTTCTGCTACATATTTCTTGTCATCTGAGACTACTAGCACCTCTGGACCCTCTTCAATAACAACAAGTGTATTATTAGCAGTAGCAAAAGGGAAGGAAATGAACCGCCATGCCTGGTATGTTACAGCATTCCTCATAGGTACCAATATCAGGATGCCTTCATGGGTCAACTGGGCCTCTAACAATGGGTAATAATATTCCAGTTGACTCAGATCAAAGAGTGGCATAAGTCCATGCTTCCACATAGCTATATCAACTGCATTTGTTAATATATTAGTAGGCAGCAATAAAGCATTAACCCTGTTCAAACTTGCATCGATTAAGCCGTCCACCATATTGGCTGCATGCTTCTCCAAAGCAGTGGTTGACTCGTCGAGAGCATGTAAGCACTCAGCGAATAACACCAAGTTAGCTAGGGTTGGTAGGTTAATTTGGATGTTGTTCAAAAGCTCTACTAGATGGTTGGTAGTACTCGTTAGCTTTGTTAGTGAACTCATCTAACTGTTTATACATATGCATGATTAATCTATTATTGGCTTTAGCGGCCAGTGTCAAGTCATGCATCTGTCTACCTAATTGCACTACATCCTTATCTAATGCCGTACCAAAGAGTTGTTGAGACAAGTCCTCTCTTAGTACGTGCATGGACATGCTTGGAAAGATCAGAGTGTACGTTAGGTAAAGCAACATGAAAGTTAGTGAGCCTGTCGGTGAGCCTGTCTATATGCCTAGTCTGAAGCTCAACAATTCCATGCAAGGTTCGTTCCAAAGCTTCAGTGTCAGAGTTCGTCAATTGTGGGTTTCGATTAAACATCTTTCCCACTTCCAATAGTTGCTGTCTGAGATTCGACAAGCCCTTGGAGACCTCCTTGACAATATCTGGCATTTGGAGATAGCCTTCCATTGGATAGTAGACGCATACTGCATCTTCCACTACCACGACTTCTCCAAGTGGGCTCTTCAGTGCTCCTGGCATTAACGCAGTCGTGTCCATGTCCGATGTCGTTCCATAGGTCCACCCCAAGCAACGCACGAGGAGTTTGAGCCACAGCCACATTTTTTTTTTCTGCAAAAGTAGATACTCCCTTAATCACTCTTGTTGTGGGATCGTAGCTTGCTGCAATACTCTTGGTTAGGGACAGGTACGGATGACGACATAGACTACGACGAAGACAGAGGGCACAACACATCAGACGATAGGCCTAGCTCTTGACTTACTAGTTTGATCCTATCAGCATGTACTACCTCCTGAGTTCCATTAGCTTCATCCTTTATTCTATAAGTATTTCCACGTACTCGTTCCACAACGGTATATGGTCCGCGGAACTTAGGTCTGAGCTTGGAAATTCTCTCAGGGTTGTGGATTATGACCTTCTGGCCTGCCTGTAACGTCTTTTCTTGACTACCTTTGTGTTGTTTCGCCATCATCTCCGCTCTTGAGGCTTTTAATCTTTTCCGTACTTCACTGTGTATACGTTGGAATTTCAACAACTGTACCTTTGTGTAGTCTTCTTCGTTGTATACTGGAGTAGGAGGTCCAGCCAACAAATCGTAGGGTAACACTTGCTCTTCTCCATAAAGGATATAATGAGGAGACTTCCCAGTTGATGAATTTTCTGAGGAGTTGATGGTCGCCACTACATGTGGTAACCAGTCTTCCCAGTTATCCTCTTGATTTGAGGTTATTACTGGTCTCAAGACTTCCAGTATCTTCCTGTTTGTTCTCTCCACCAGGCCATTGCTCTTAGGACTGTAAGGCGTTACAAAAACTTGCTTTACTCCATACATACGACAGATTTCTTGTAACACCTGGTTACGAAATTCACTGCCATTATCGCTGAGCAATACCTTAGGTGTAGAGTATGGACAAATCACCGAAGTCATAAAAGCGTGCGCCACCTCCTCTGAAGTTTTCGTCTGTAAAGGTGCTAAAACAGTGAATCGTGAGAAATGGTCCACTGCCACCAGTACATAACTTGAACCTTGATGACTTCTCGGCAACGCTAAGAGATCAATGGAGACTGTATCCCAGGGTTTTTCCGGTAGAGGATACTCTAAGATGGGAGTCGGAAGTCCCGTCGTTCCTCGTATTTCCGCGCATTTGACGCATTGACTGACGTGGGCTTCTATGTCCTTCCTCATGGTCGGCCAATAGTATTTCTTTCTCGCCTCACGTATGCATCTATCGCGACCGGGATGACCCGCTTGAGGTACGTCATGAACTAACTGTAGCACGGCTTGCTGTAAGGAGCAGGAACAACCAACTGATATGCAGTGTCCTTCCCTGGGGGTTGCTTATACAAAAGACTCTGTTGAAGATGGAAGGAGTCATTGGTACTGGGAGTTCAGGTAGACAAGTCTCATCGCCAGACTCCAAGGCATAGATGACTTGAGACCACATCGCATCATTACGTTGTTCCGCTTTTACCGTGTCTGAGGAATACTCAGCAAGAGCAACATCCTCGGCTATGGTAGCAGCAATGTTTCTACTCAATGCGTCGGCTACGACATTTTGATGGCCTGGTAAATATCTGACCTCTGGATCAAACTCCATTACCTTGCCAAACCAACGCGCAACCTTACCGTGCAAGTTTTTTCCTTTAAACAAGTCGCGTATGGGTGCATGGTCAGTTAAAACAATTATCTGGTAGCCAAAGATAATATCCCGGAAATGTCCTAACGCCCACACGACTGCTAATGTCTCCAAATGTGTCGTCGAATAGTTCTTCTCTGGGGGTCTTAATGCCCTACTAGCATACGCTATGGTATGTGTCTTATCTTGCTCATCCTTCTGCTGTAACACCACTCCCAGACCCAGACCTGAGGCGTCCGTGCACAGATAGAAAGGTTGAGTATAATTAGGAAACGCTAATACGGGTGTTTCTGACATGGCTTGTTTGAGCTCGTTGAAGCTTTTCTCTTCCGAGGGTCCCCATTTCCATGCAGCGTCCTTCTTAAGTAGCGTTGTTAAAGGTGATGCTATGATGGCATACCTGTGGACAAAACTCCTATAAAAGCCAGTGAGGCCTAGGAACGATCTTATCTGATCCTTGTTCTGTGGTGCAGGAAAATTTAACATCGGCCTTACCTTGTCCGGCACAGTCTTGATGCCATTACCATCAACTAGGTGTCCTAAAAATCTAATACTGGATTTCAGATTCACACTTTGACAGCTTAATTTTCAGACCTGCGGATCTCAAGGTTTCCATCACTCGTTTTAACTTGTTAAAATGACTGTTAACATTGTTACTCACGATGATTAGGTCATCTAGATACGCTAAGACATCTTGCCCTAACATCTCGCCAAACAATTGGTTTATCATCCGCTGAAATGTTAAAGGAGCATTACTCAGTCCAAAAGGCATCCGGAGAAATTCAAAGTGCCCACGGTGAGTGCTAAAAGCAGTAATGGGACGCGACTCTTCGGTCAGCTCCACCTGCCAATACCCTGACGCTAGATCCGGACAAGTAAACACAGTATTCCCTTACCTAATGATTGAAGTAAGTCTCGCAGATGCGGAATCGGGTAACGATCCGGTACTGTTACCTTGTTCACTTGCCGAAAATCCACAACAGGTCTCACACCACCGTCCTTCTTAGGCACCAGAAAGAGTGGTGCATCCAAGTCGAGGAGGAAGGCTGGATAACTTCATCATGAAGCATCCTTTCAACTTCCTCATCCACTGCTTCCCTTTGGCTGTGCGGTAGACGGTATGTGGGCACATAAACTGGATTTGTACCAGGGCACAAACCAATATGATGCTTCACCCTATCCGTCCTACCCAGCGCCTCTCCTGGAAGTGCTACTAAGTCGGAAAATTCTCTAAGGAGGGCTAGGAGTCGTGTTTTATGGTCTACAGTATCCGTGACCTTCACATATTGCTCCAGCTGTTTTTCCTTAGCCAGACGTACGGGTTCCGACTGAGTCCTTGCTTGAGATGTAACTACAGGAGAGATCACCGGCATGTCGTCGACTTCCTTTATGGGGGCACCATAGCACATCAAGTCGCCTATAACAACCATCTCTGAGCTTAACTGCGCCTCCACTCATATTTGCGATGAAGAAGGGCGTCGCTAGTCAGAGTCGATTCCAGCGACAATGCCTTATGTTTTACAGTCTCAGTTAAGCATGCTACATCAGTTCCCACCGACACGTCAGGTACTCGGACAGGAATTTTACAGACAGTTCGACTGGGTAAGTGGTGATTACCACTCACTATAGCCCTGACTTTCTTCCAGTCCATACCCTCTGCTTCGTGTGCATCCGGGGACTCCCTTGACGCTTCACTTGTCGGGGTCACAACTGGTTGGACGGCTCCTGATTGGATGCCAGTTCCAGTTCGTGTTGCTGAGGGATTAAGGCCTACAAACTCTTTCCCATTAAAGGAAATGGAATGTCTTTGAGGGTGTATTACTATCATACTCCTCCATAAAGCCTAACAGCCCATCAGCTGGCAGAGGAAAATCCTCAACCACTAAAACGTAGCACGTAACACAGGAGATCGTTTATCTGCCCTCAATGTCAATGGCACCTGGCTTACAATCTTCATTCTACTCCCTGTCACACCTGTCAACATTACATCAGGTGGTGATAATGTCCAGTTTGTTAGAGGCATTTCACTTTTAAGTCTTTCCAACGCTTTACTAGAAATAATGTTTGTACATGCCCCTGTATCTACGATCAGGGACAGCTGGCCTTTCCCTATGATCCAAGGAATAGATAATAAGTCCACCTTAGTAATAGCTGCCACACACGCATCGGTGGATTGTACTATTTTAATTACGTTTGCGCGCGGCCCTGAGCTTCCCGCGAACTAGCTGGGTTCCCTAGTTTCTTCCTCTTTTCAATGACAAAGGGGCAACAGTCCGTTTCATGAGGACAATGCCCATGTATGTCACACCATCTTTTCACCTCTGGCTTAACAGCCTTGGTCCTTTGCTGTGGAGAACTAGTAGCTGTATCTCTCCAGCCCGAAGTTTGCAAGGCTTTGCTAGCTTCTGCATAGCATATGCCTGCCTTCGCCAAAGCCTGACTTTCAGTATAGTTAGGATGCTGCTGTACTATATCAGTAGCCAGATTAGGTACAGGTATCTGCCACAAAGGAGGAGGGTTAGTCTGACCTTGCACGCCCATATTGTTAGTCATGCCCCAGGTATTTGGATAAGGGCCCTGGGCCAATATTAGTATTCATGCCCCATTGATTAGGATTCTGGATTTGCATGCCAATATTAGTATTCATGCCCCATTGATTAGGATTCTGGGTTTGCATGCCAATACCATCTGTGTTTATACCCCATGCATTTGAAGAAGGAACAGAAAATAAATTCTGTCCAAAACCTTGTGGTGTACTGAAAACATCTGAAGTATACACAGGTATGTGAGTGGTTGTAGTACTATCAGTAATGACTGGATTTTGCATATCTTGAGTGACCAGGTACTGTTGTAGTCTCAACTTCCACAGTCTCCTCACTAGGATTACCCTCTAGCAAGACTAGTGGCCATTTTGGATCTAACTGATTGCTCTGGGACTGTTGAATAAGTATGACCAGAACGCAAATGCAAAACGTTCAAATCCTCATCCTGTCCTTCAGAAATATCCTCATCACCTTGATCCTCAATATGTCCTTCACTCATTTAATATGTCTGAGCACTTTTATTTGACGTATCAACCCACTCATAAAATGCTGAGTCTAGTGGGGTTAATCTCTATTTCCCTAATTCTACGTCCCCACTTCACTGTATCCATCTAACCTTGTCAGTAATATTCCCCTCCCAGTTACAGGAAGATAAACTGACATAAAAAAGGATAGTTATGGTAAGTGACAGAACGGGACACATAAAATACAGAGAAAGCATATTTATTTCAAGGGAATTCTGAGAAACCTTTATTTCCACTCATCAACTAACTAACGTGTGTTGATTCAAGTGTGTGTGTGTGTGGATTACTAATGCATGGATACTACCTAGATATGAAAGTCCAGGATGATGTTCCACATTCCACGTTCCACACTCCACCAGACTCCTCCAACCATATGCAGCAACCCGCTCGCTGTGGGAGTTAGCAAGCGACTGGTTCGCCCCGGGCCTGCACCACGCCAGGCCCGCCGCTCTCGGCTTCCCCTCGGCTCGCTTCGGCCGTCCGCGCCTGTGAAGTTGCTAGAAGTCGCTAGTTGACCCACTCCTCACCGCACTGGCTTTAACTCTCCTTATCTCGGCTCTCACACACGAGCGCGAGATTCTTGCCAGTTTGCGTTTGAAGATGGAGATATCTCGCACACCACATGGCGAGATAACTGCCAGTTTGTGCTTAAGATAGGACTCTCGCACTGGCAGAATAATGGGAGGAATTAATATGCACCACTCCAGTTTATCTGCTCCACTTAACTCACTGGTAATTAGTCCCCTTACAACAGTAGAGTAAGATTTTCTGTTTCACCTTCAGGAACGAGCGATTGCAAGGGTTACTGGTTCACAGCATAAATCCCTTTAGCACGTATCGTATCCCAGCACTGAGCACCAATTTAACGTATCGGTACACGGCTAGCACTAAATATCGTGCCACCGCTAGCACCAACAAATTTTATGTATCGTCGCACTGCTGGCCACCAATTTAATGTAGCCGTTATGGAGTAGCAGTTGACTACATATTAAGTGTTCTGCTGTTTTAGTATAACTAGACCACCGTGTTGGATCGACGACACTGTCTGTAGTACACGTCAGCTACTCGCCGTCACTGCCCGACACTTCCCACCAAAGGTCCTCTGCCACGAGAAAGTGGAAGCTGGTCTGTTATTAAGTGGTAGCGTAAGGTGACAGAAATGAGCAGATTAAATCTCTCTTTATTGGGTACAGAATAATATAACTGCGACCCGAGAGATATGTAAGAGCGATACAACCTCCCTTTAAAACTGTAAAACGGCCTCTGACGCTGTACACTCACCGAGCCGACTAGGGCGCGGTGCTGAGGTCAGCTAAAAAGTGAGGTGCCGAGCATTACATATACTCTGGGCTTATGCAAAAAGTAGAGATAAATGACAACTCTACTAGCACATTATGCACCTCTATAAAATGGTATTAAGTACATTCACATATACCAACATAATAAATGGTTCCCCAGGACTTTACACTTATGCACTATTCAGATATCTTTTCACTTCTCCTAACCTTCATTTTATAATTGAAACAGGGTGGCACTTGTGGTCTGCCATCCACCTTCTTCCTATACCACAGCTAACAGCGAAATGATATTTGGTTGTTCATCATTCACACTTCATTACACACTGTTAATTATGACTAAACAGCTTTAAAAAATATGTAAAATGTGTGATACTACAACTTCATATGGAAAAAGATGTTGACACCAGAACAAGAGAAACATGGATCAAGTCAAAGAAACCATCAAAAATGAAAAACGTCTGAAACAGGTCCGAAGTAAAATGGCACTAGGAAAGCAACAAATGACATCACTGATGTCATATATATATATATATATATATATATATATATATATAAAACACCAAAGTGAAAAGAATTCCGAAAAGAGAGAGAGAGAGAGAGAGAGAGAGAGAGAGAAGAATGAAACTGAGGAAATACAGTGGGTTTCCGTCAGAGTGCGAAGTTCTAGTAATGGAAAGAGAATGGCCAGGGTGTACTTGACGTGACAAAATTAGAATGTTTTTCGTTATTAATATATGATTGCCACCAAAAACACACCAGAAATAAAACTGTGATGAAACGAGTGAAGACCCCAAAGGTACGGAATTGCAATCATTTTTTTCCTTCGCCGAGCAATGTAAAGAACTGCACAGCGTATTTTGTATCCACATTCATATCTATATTCACTGGATTAGAATGAGATCGTTACACGTTACCCCATGAACTATAAATGCAGAGAGGTCAAAAAGGACAAACGATTCAAACTGAGAGAGAGAGAGAGAGAGAGAGAGAGAGAGAGAGAGAGAGCGGCAATGTTTACAGGGAAGGGATCTGCCGGGAGAGATGGATGGGTGGGGGCGAGTGAGTTTCTGTGTTCCATGACCAAACTCCCTGCGAAAATCACACGCAAGGCTGAGGTGTGGCTGAGGCTGTGGTGTGGTGGTGGTGGTGGCAGTGGTGGTGGTGGTGGTAGTCGTTGTGGTGGTCGTAGAGACAATGACGTTAGCAGTAGCGTTAACAGTACTGGAAGTCCTAGTTGTAGTCATGAAGGTGGTTGTGGAGTTATAGTTGCAGTGACTGTGGTGGTATAGGTAGTAGTAATAATGGCAGAGGTAGTGGTTGTAATGGTGATGGTGATGGCAGTGATAGTGGTGGCAGAGGTAATTGTAGTATTGGTGGTTTTGCTAGTGTTAATGGTAGGTGTAGTGTTAATGGTAATGGTTCCATAGTGGCAGCGACAGTTGTGTGGTTAGGGTGGTGGTAGTGGTAGTGAAAGTGGTTGAGGTAATGGTAGCAGCGGTAGCAGTGGTGGTAGAGGTGGTGGTAATGATGGTGGTCAATCAATCAATCAGTCAATCAGCCGCTATTTTTTCTTGTTTCCTACTGTGGGTCCAGTTAGACCAGGGTTTCCTGTAAGGTAGCAGAATGAGAAGGTTACCTATCTACGGATAATATAAATTATTCAACATAATATACATTACACATAATACGGCAGAATTGACTTCTTAAAGGATGACTAAGAAATGATAAGTACATTGGTAGTGAGGCATCGTCAGTGACTGTAAAAGGACAATATTTATTTAGTATGGTGTATCCATATTATCACATCAATATATACATAACTGCATTAAAATAAAGTCTGTTGCTCGTTGTTTTTTCGTTGTGCATCATAAAATAATCGCAAAAAACACAATTTATGAAAGTAGTTACATACAAGAACGTTCCAGCTGACCCTTCTGACTAAAAAGTAGTATATATTTGTAAAATACTTATAAATGAGCTTAAATAAGATATACCTAAAATATGCACAGTAGGAACATGTAAAAAAACTGCAAGTTACAAGTCACGCCAATAAAATAAAATAAAGGAAGTAAAACTAATTGTTTTAAAAAATAAATAGTTACACTGATAAAGAGAGCTAAAATAAAAGAATACCACAAAAAATGTGTTAATACAAGACAACACACGCCCACACACCCGCAGCCAAGCCAGCTTGCCCGCACGCTGTTCTTCTTCTTTTTCCTCATCTTCTTTAGGTACACTTAATCATTTTGGCACGTTGCAGGGCGTTTAGCGAAATATGATTCAACAATGTCGCACTTTCGCTCGGGAGTTGATGAAAAAATAATTCGGCTAATCAAACCATAAAATCATCAGAAAGGCAGTGTTTTGACATCAAACCAACTTACAGTATACCTGTCCAACTTAGGCGTACCCTAACGTTAACTTACCCTAATACCTTATTTTGTCTGGAAGGATGACGGTGGTGTGATGCTGCTGAGTCTTTTGTCGGGGCATTTGATCAGATGTTTCCAATATGACTGGATAGATAAGTGTACCCAAAGAAAAACTTTGCTTCCTGCACCACCCGCACCTCGCTGACACACACACACACACACACACACACACACATATATATATATATATATATATATATATATATATATATATATATATATATATATATATATATATATATATATACCGGTACACATATATACACTCACGTATGCATAAAAAAGACCCATATAAACAGATACGCACCTATCTGTGTAGCCTACATGAAATATTACATACATGCATTCACCTATATATACACATTTATACATCCCTATATGCCTGCACATATTATTATACTACTGTAGTTTTACCTACAAAATGTATAAAATAAGTATATAAGTGAAATATTGATAATGCAGGGCAACCTGTGTTTCTTTTATCCACTGGGTCACCCTGGTTGATCCATCTGAACCCAACATATCCTTGCGTTAATAGTGGCAGAATAAAGGTCTAATGGTTTACACTAATATTC
This sequence comes from Coenobita brevimanus, assembly GCF_032717465.1. Lineage (NCBI taxonomy): Eukaryota > Metazoa > Arthropoda > Malacostraca > Decapoda > Coenobitidae > Coenobita > Coenobita brevimanus. The sequence continues at coordinate 30,162,486 of NC_137041.1, forward strand.
TTGAAAGAGCTTTGAAAGTGATGATATTAAAAGGCCATTTTTAATAGAAAGTGTTTTGCACTTTATGTCAGATAACTTGGAATGCATTGTTCTGTAAAAATATCTGACTTGGATTAACGCCAGGTGATGCTTTAGCAGCAGCTACTTGCACATCTCAACCACATCATGACTGCTAGTGTATGCAAGAGCACCAGCCATGCGTGTTAGTGCACTGCTAAAACCTACTTCGAAAGATTTAAAGATGTTTTTGGTTAAAATAGTTGGGTTTCATAAAGAGAGATCATAGTCAGGAGTACAATATGAATTAAAAATATATAAAAGAGTTCTTAAGTCTGTGTGTTTAAAATCTCTTAAAGCTGAGTTAACAGATGAATAACATTTGTTCATTCTGAGTTTTGCATCCTCTCCATCCTGTAGATCAGAGGTAATCGAATGACATAAGTATTTATATGAAGTAACCATCTCGTTATCGTCCTACCCAAGTTTAATATTGTTATTGTCACTCTTCCTTTTGAATATTGTCATTCATTTCGTTTGATTTTTATTGATTACTATATTACGTTTCCTAGGCTCTAAACACAGTTTTTCGTATAGCCTTTCAAAGAAATATGGCTTTGTGCTATGACAGCAATCTCGTCAGCGTAAGCAAGAATGTTTATCTTAGTTACCCGTTAATCACAACCTCCTTCCATGTATAAGACATCTTTTAAACTGTTACTAATATAAAGTTAAAATATAAAAGGGGCAAAGGCTGCCCCCCTGCCTGACCCCTATTCCCACAGGACAAAGAATACCGTGATGCTCCCTCCACTTCACATTTTCAGAATGACTTCTAAGACAGTGCATCAAGAGAAACACAGTTTCAATGGACTATCCTCTAAAAGGTTATTTTTTAGTATAAAATGATCAACTCTGTCAAATGCCTTTGAGAGATCAACAAACGTAACATAGGCAACGTCTTCATTATATGAGTAATTATTCATTATTTCAGTGAGCATCCAATAAACATCCATAGTAGACGACCCTTTACAAAAAACAAGCTGAAGTCTATTTATAATTATCTTGTTCTAAAACAATATAAAATAAAAGTGTTTCATTTATCTTCAGCAAGTAGGATGACTGCATCACGGGTCGGTAATTGTTTGAATCTGCTACATTCCTTTCTTTTCCTTTATAACTGGACGGATATAACCAGTTAATAATTTTTGTGGCAAGTAACAGTGACTAAAACAGGCGCTCAGAAAGATAAGTAAACTATTCAGTAAGGGCTGAGAAGCATAATTAAACATGGGGGATTACAAAAATGATTATAATGTCCTATATCACTTTTCAGTTGTCTTATCACTTGCTTTAGTTAAGTCGCAGATAATATAAGATGCATTTTCCCTCGTTCCCCCAACTCGTTCTTGAATATATTCGTTAACTTTTCTTTTGTATTTAAATCAGTTTAATTATTGGTATCATTTTTTAAAAATTTATTCGTGAAAATATTTGATATCACTGTTGGGTCCACATCCCCATCTATGGTGCTAGTAGTTTTTTCCTTGCCTCTCCTTTATTGAACTTCTTTCCAAAATTCCCTCCTTATACTGTTCATACGAAAATTTTCAATAATTGTTTTACAAATGAGTTCTTGCTCATTTCTCTTGCATTTCTTTAAACTATCATTCTTTTTTTTTTTTTTTTCTCTGGAGTGCACCATTAACTCGTGTCTTGAGTTCCACATAGCTTACCGCTTAAAACCCACCTTAAAAAGCAGTCTGTAGCCTTATGATATAATTGCTTTACTTCCGTATTCCATCCCGGTCTAATTACATATCTGTTTGTTTTTGCACACTTCTGCTTGAATTTCTGTGATGCCTCTGCCACTGATGAACGTAGTTCATCATAAAAATCATTAACTGACTTAATATGGCTTGAGTCATGGCATCCAACCGGCACATTACACTAGGTGGTCATATACAACACTCAGTGGATGAACCATCCGATTATCGATCTCACCAAGGCCATTTGTGTTTTTTTTCCAATTAACAATAAAATGCTGGTCCTTTGACTTCTTTATAGAATGAGGAGATGGGTGATTATCATTTACTGTGAGACTGGATTAATAATCCAATTGATTTATGCATGGCACATACTTCATTCACTTTTACATGTTTATGATCTAATAATCCTAATTTCCTTCAGTCCAGTCTCAACAGGAACACCTCATTTGGGCTGATGATGTGGTAGAAGACTCAGAGAAGCAGGCCAATGAAGGGGACGATGACACCCAGATCCCCACCACCTCTGCCCAGTGACAGCCAATTCACCGGAGGGAAGAGGATATCAGCCATCTTCCTTTGGATGTATATTATCCTTTACCAACAAATGTCTTACCCCGATATGAATACTTTCTAAAAAAAATTTCATTTGATGTTTTAGATCACATAGTGTACCCGGCAAATATATTCCAAGTAGCAGAATATAAAAACAACATTCACTACTAGTAGGAATGAGATTCAAAATTTCTTGGGCATTATCATGTACATGGAGGTTTGTGAACTCCGATCACTGGATGATTACTGGGCATCGGAAACAAGAATCCCACAGATGGGAAATGTAATGTCATCAAAGCGCTTCAAGTTACATAGAACACTGAATCATTTGAATGATAATGAGCAGGCTACTGGATCTTGTGGCAGCTTCCATATGGTCAGGCCATTGAACACTTTTGTTATTCAGTCATTTTTGAAGGTTCCGCCCACAACTAGTCAGGAGATGAAGTGATGGTAAGTTATAAGGGCGAAACTTCTGGAAACTTGAGGCAGTATATAAAAATCAAATCTGACAAGTGGGGTTTCAAGGTCTTTTGTCGAGCAAGTGATGATGGATTCATTCAGGATATAATAATGTATCAGGGAAGAACTACACTCCAGACACATCCTGTCACTTTGTCTGAAGAGGAAAGTATAGTAAAAAAGTGAGACCATGAAGTTCATGCTGGCCCTTGCCAAAACAATAAACTGCAATAGCACTTCTATCATGTATGTCGACATTTTTTTCACCAGCATACAGCTAGCCGAGAGACTTAAATCATTTAACTCTAGGTACACTGAGGCTGCTGGAGAAAATAGAGTTGGAAATCCTGCCCTCATGACAATTGAATAGTAAAGAGACACCAATAGGCACTTTTGACTACCGATCTGCAAATGGCATGGTAGTAATTAGATGGATGGATAATAAACTTATAACACTGCTAACTAATGACAAAGGTACGTTTCCAGTCACCAAAGTACATATTTACAAAAAGAAGACAAAGAAAAAGAAAAAGGTCGACTGTTTCAATGTTGTAACTTTTTTGTGGGGGGGGGGAGAAGGAACCAAAGGCAATGAGCCGCAAAACTGTTCCTTCCATGAGAAAAACAAAATACAAGAGAGAGCCAAATTCAAAAGATCCATTCATTTCGAAATGCCCTGACACACTGCGTTTGAAAGACTGGAGGTCATAGGAAGCAGGAAATACAGACAGAGGGAGACAGTTCCAGAGTTGCCCTGTTGCATAAATGAAGGACTGGGAGTAACGGTTAACTCTTGCATTAGAGAGTTGGACAGAAAAGGGGTGAGAGTTTGCTGCTAGAGTATCATGATCAAATGGGGGGGTACTGATAAGAGCTATGTGCTCGTGCACCGCTACATGACTCCAGTGAAGTCAAAGAGATGGTACCTTAGGCTATTTGCTTATGTCACTGATCATTGTATTGTCAACAGCTGGCATCTTTATGGGAGATATTGTTCAGAATTAGGGGAAGGACACAAATGTCTCATGATTTTCAGACTACAGATATCAAACTTTGCTAGATGTTCCAAGCCATCACTCGGAAGGTCTCTTAGGGTGTCCAGTAGCACAGGTGGGACTGACTGACTGTCAGATGTCTCGTCCTGTGAAGGGACAGAGCAAGCATGCCAGAAGGCAGTGTGAGACTAGACATTAGTAAGTTTCACTTCTCCATGCATGTGGACAGACAAACTTGTAAGCACTGCAGTAAAAAGGGCAATATCCTTAGGCCACACATAGCTTGCTGTCTGCTAGGTCAACCCATGTATGAAGCGGTCCAAGAACTGTTTTGTATAGTTTCATCAAGCAAAGCAACAGGTAGTTTCTATGTCCTGGATTTTTTTCACTTTTTCATTGTGATCTATATTTACCTACGGAACTTTTATATTGAAAAAAAAATTAAAATCATTTAGTTCTTCATGGAGCTTTTATTTGCCGTGCTACTAGTATAATGCACTTGTTTGTAGTGAACATTCAGCTGGTGCTGAATATGATACATGTAAATTTGTTTAACATTTATGGTTACAAACCAAATTAAAGTTTTATGTGGTGCTGTTTTGAACGTTAGGCGTTTATATATATATATATATATATATATATATATATATATATATATATATATATATATATATATATATATATTTTTTACTGGAACATTGCACATGATCATGAGAGAATTAGTTGGTTTTTGTATATTTTTGTATGAAACATATACTTTGCATAAGGAAAATAAATTTGTTTTCTATATGTGGGGTTATACTGATTATTTTCTTTAAGGCTTACAAACATATCTAATAGCCTTTATCCCGGTAGACCAGAAACTGTCAAACATATTGCATAGGGAATCAGACTGACTGTTGATGGTCAAACATGGTATATGGGGAATCAAACTAAGTGACTGTTGGTGGTCAAGCATGGTGTACAGTGGACCAATATTGGTACTGTATTTAGTTAATTCCTCAAGGTGCATAAGGGCCTATATCTTGTGGAATTTTGAAAAAATGTCGAAGAATCTTCAATTTTGATGTGCTTCCACACTTCAGGGATAATTTTTGGTTATCTCTGCAATTTTAGTGAGTGCCCGATAAAGGGATTCAGTCTATAATGTCTCCTTCATTTACTTGAGACTTGCAGACTTCAGCTTAAGGCAATGATCTCTTGATAGTTTGCATGTTGTCCTTAGGTGAGGAACGATCATGCATCAGCAAGCATTCACGGGGCGGTGAGCATGGGTGGAGCGGGGGGCGGGGGGTACGCTAGGTCCTACGGACCTTGACGTGGGTGTGGCTGTTTGTTTGGGTGGAAGAGTTTTTTCACTTTCGCTGGGTTGTTTGGATGCAGGTGTGAGGCGGTGTTCGAAACTGATGCTAATGACGTCTGGGCTATGATACTCAGCACCTATCTCTCCGTTGTCCAATAGCATCTCGTACTGATGGATTATTCCTCCTTATCTCTTGTACCTCTATTCAACCCAGAATGATAGAGTTCCTAAAATCATGCATTGTGGTAAGGTTAACTACTTGGGTAATGTCCTTCGTAGCAACTTCTAAGTCATTAATGGCGCTTGAAAATTTCTGCTTTACCTTACTGAGTTCGATTTTCATTTGGTGAATAATGTCTGCAGTGTTACATACTTCAGTTTTAATGTGTACAATCTTTGGAACCGGATTTCATCCGACAAAGCAGTGAGTGGAGGCGCAAAATGTTAAGGCCAATGGGGGGCAGATTTTTATGTCTGTCACAAATTTAAATTAGTGTTTAGCTTCACTCAGTTGTTGTTGGTATTTTGTCGAATCATCCATATCCTTACGCCTTATTCAGAATCTCTTCGCCAAGCTGCATTCATTTGTAATGATACATATAATTTCTTTACCTTTCTATATCTCATCATGTGAGTACAAAGAATTTATAACGTCCTTTAGAACATTAAAGGAAAAATCTGACCTTCCAGAGTTTTAAAAACCAGTTATAATAATTTATTTGAATTCATTATTCGATTTATCACACCACTCCCAAATCAAGTAAGAGTTATAACAAGTATCTGCACATTCATTAGAGTGCTCACCAGTATCGAAGAAATATAAGCTCATTTCACCATATGTTTCACGTAGACACCAACGGTTCCAACACCACCCACGGGTTCCAACACCACTCACGGGCATTCACTTTTATCACTCGTAATAGATTATCCAGCCGCCAAGATCGTAAAATCCTACACTTCATGATACAATGCACATTCATAGTCCGGATTGCACAGGTCACTACCGTAGGCATTTCATCAGACTATTTTTTTTTTTTTTTTTTTTTTTTAGGAAGTAAACAGGAGCCCTTCTCTGTATTATGTTTCTCGCCAGCATTAGAGCAGTAGTAGTGATAGAGGTAGTTGCGGCAGTGGTGGTGGTGGTGGTGGTAGCATTGATGGTCTTGCTGTTGATGGCGAGAGCAGTGACGATGATGCGAGAAGCAGTGGTGTTGTAGGTGGTGGTAATTGTGGTAGTGGCGGCGGTGGTAGTAGTTGTATAGTGCTACTGGGAGTAATGGATATAGGTGGCAGTGGAAGTTCCATCTGTAGTGGAAGTAACACTGGTAATGGCAGTAGGGTAGTGGTAATAATGGTAATCGTAGCTGTGGTGGTAGTGGCGGTCGTGGTAGTGATGATGGTAATGGTGGTGTGCAAAGTAGTGACAGTGGTGACGGTGGTGTTGATATTAGTGGTGGTGGCATTATCTGTGGTAGCAGTGGTGGTGGTGGTAGTAGTGGTGAGAGTTTTGGTGATTGTGCTGATAGGATTTATATTAATAATCGTGGTGGTAAAAGTGATGGTAGTGACAGTAATAGGTTTTGTGGTAGTCGTGTTGGTGTTGGTGATGAGGGGCGATCGTGAGGTGTTAGCTTGGGTAGGTATAGGCTGATATTTTATTTACAGTTTTAGGTTATTCATATAACCTTTAAGTACTCATTCGCTTATGATGTAATTGGTTCCATACTTTTAACACAATCAGTGCCACGCCTCAGTCGACTCACTTCAGCTTCTATCGTGCCTTACTCGGGGTTGTGAGTGTGCTCCGGTGTTGTAATGAATATTTAACTAGACCTACTATTAATCAGTCGATAAGTCTGTGCCAGTTCCTCTTCTTTTCGCTATTGCTCCGTTGGAACTTACACAACGGGCAGTCTAATATTTCAGTAAGTAAATAGTGATATACGAGTGTGCCTGCTGTTCCTGTTCTTCATTGAGACTGTCAGCAATACCAGACTGTCCCTCATGGATCTTCTTCACTCAACCAAGTCTACCACCACAACTGATCGCCTGGCAGTCCAGTTCCCTTTGATCACTGGTGGTAGTGGTGGTGGTCGTGTTGGCGGCTGGACTGTAATGGTTTTATTGTTGTTGGCTGTGGTATTGGTGCTGTTGGTGGCTGCATTGTTGTTTAATTGAGTTTGTTGAAATGGTGGTTAAAATTTTGGGGCAGTGCTCTGAGTAATTACAAGGCTCTGTATATTCGTCTTGATTAACTACATATAATAAGCCTGGAGATATTCTTATTCCCTTGAAAAATGCGAACAAAGCAAAAGAAGCTACGGTGAATATTATAACGTATTTAAAACAGCAAGTAGTCTAACATACTTTGCATTACCGTTAATTACATCAATAGTCCTAAACATATTTTCTTTTCATCTCCTTGCTTGTTTTACTTTGTTGCTGTGTGTGATAAGCATTACCCAGGATATGAGCTCAGTACTTCCACTTCATTTCATTTGTAGAGAAACAATAGAAGTCATTTTTATACTCTGGTCTGTATTTGAGTTCACCAGCTTTAACGTCATACTTTTATTTTCCTTTACTCATGTTAGTTCAATAGATTTTGTTTGAGGGACAAGCTGGGGAGGAATTAAGAAAGGGAGACGTGCTTATAGTTAAACATTCCAGTGACCATGGAGTAAACTTTGATGACATAAGGATAAGTAGAGAAATCTGAGTCAGAAAGCGGTTACAGACAGAAACATGGAAATATAGACTGACAGACAGGAGCAGATGTAAAATGAGCCACAGACAAACGATCTGACAGACAGCAAAAGCCGGACATAGAGACTGCATCTGAGAGTGGTAGTGGTGATAGTGGCATTAGAATCTGGAAGGTGATGGTGCTGGTTCCTGTCAGGGGCGTCACTTCAATTTTCCTTGGGGGGGGGGGGCATAGGCTATTTAGGAGGCCCCCCTACTCCAATCTCTCCCCACGGGTGGGGTGGCGAGCGAGCATTTTGAAGCCACATGCAAAGCTATGTCTAGGGAATTAAAGCAGTAAACAAATATATATATTGTATATTATTATTTATTAAACCAATTACTTCCTGACACACTCACAAATTGATATTCTAGCACTGGCAAACGTTCGAACTTTTAACTCCGACTTCGAACCACAAAATAGAATAAAACCATGATTTCGTGTAGCCTACAATTCTATGTTAATATATTTTCTGTAAAGCATAAATATCATTTAAATGTTTGTGACTTAGATTTTGTCATATAGATTATGTAAAAAATAAAAATGCTTACTTGGTTCTGATGTCACCCTGCCGTCCCCGTACCGTGTCCTTTTTCCTTGCGGTCCCACACCCACAGTACCTCATCGTCGCCCTGGATCTTTCCGGATCACCTCCCACTTTGGGAACCACTGACCCCAAGATGAATAAAAGCTTTTAATGATAGCCAGAATACAATAAAAAAGGCAACTCGATACTGAATTGAACTGAACAGCGGGCTAGGAACATGTTTACATTGACATCCTTTAATATACCTAGTAAATTATTGTGATTATTACACACAAACACACACACACACACACACACACAAATAGTCCTGACGAAGTTTCAGGCTGGGTGCCACATGAATGTGCAGAAGAGTTAAGCAGACCAATATATTTAATATTCAAGGAATCCTTATATCAAGGTCAACTACCTGATATCAAAAAGAAGGCAAATATTGTTCCCCTGTTCAAGAAATGGAATAGACAGAATCCCTTCAACTACCGACCAGTATCACTGACCTGTGTTGTAAGATACTGATAAAGCTGATAAGAAAAGTTTGGGTAAACCATCTAAAAGAACACAATATGATAACAGAAAGACAGTTTGGTTTTAGAAAGGGAAAATTATGTGTTACTAATCTATTAAGCTACTATGATAGTTACAGAAACATTACAGAAAAGAGAAGGATGGGTAGACAGTATCTATTTAGATTTCAAGAAAGCATTTGACAGAGTACCGCACCAAAGACTTTTATGGAACTATACCATCAAGGAGGTATCCAAGGCAACCTATACTGTTGGATGCAGGATTTTCTCAGAAAAAGGGAAATGAGAACAGTATTAAGGGGAAATTACTCATCATGGAGGGAAGTGACTAGCAGAGTTCCACAGGGCTCAGTGCTGAAATGGCTGGGGACAGGGCGACGTGGAGGCGATTTGTTTGTGGCCACCCCGAACGGGATTGAAGTGTCTGGCAATAGATAGATAGATAGACTACATATAAATGACATAGACAGTAACATTGAAAATGGAAGCTATCTAAATATGTTTGCGGATGATGCAAAAATACAAAGGAAAACTACTAATAGATTCTTGCAAAGAACTGCAAGAGGAATTAAATAAGCTGAAGCTTATTGCAATAAATGGCGTATAGAATTTAATGTGGACAAGTGTCATGTATTAAGTTTGGTAAAAGTGAGAAAAGACCAGACTGGGATTATAAGTTAGGAAGATCAACCTACACATATTAGAAAGGGAGAAGGACCTAGGAGTGAATATCAGTAACAGACTATCTCCAGCTGACCTCATCAGTGAGAAGGTACGTAACATGTATACACTGCTTGCTAATATGAGAATAGCATTCACATATGTAAATGAAGACATGCTGAGAAAAATAAGAACATCGTTCGTCAGACCAACCCTGGCGTATGCATCAGTAGTCTGGAATCTTTATATCAAAAAACACATAGATAAGATTGAAAAAGTACAAAGTGCAGCTACAAGATGGGTACCAAGCTTAAGGGATCTAAGTTACGAAGAAAGACAAGAAAAAACTGAATCTACCAACACTACAGGAGAGAAGGAAAAGAGGAGACATGATTTTGCTCTATAAATGCATCTCAGGGAAAGAGAAAATAGACATAAATGAATATATAACCTATGGGGATGCATCAGCAAGAGGACCCTGCAAAAAATTACATAAAAAGAGAGGCGTTAACAATAAGGAAATTCAGTTTCCCAAATAGGACAATTGATTAGTGGAATGCACTACCAAATGAAATATATTGTGTGCAAAAACTATTCATAAATTTTAGGATATATATGATAAAAAGGGTTTAATACACAGGACAGTATGAGCTTGACTCATTCCTGTAAAGATTCAATTAGGTAAGAACACACACACACATACACACACACACACACACACACACACACACACACACACACACACACACACACGCACACGCGCGATATATTTCACTCAAAACGTATTGAGGCCAAATACAAATTATTTTTAATTTCACAGTGTTAACCTAATATTTTTTCATTAATTGTAGTTGATTTGGGGGCCCCCTGCTTTGTGGGGGCGAGTGCCCCTCGCTGCCCCCCCCCCCCAAATGACACCCCTGGTTCCTGTGTTGGTGGTGGTGGTTTTGACGAAGCTGGTGGTGACATATAGGCCAGCAGATACTGGAATGAAGCATCACATGTTGTCTATAGTTTTGATCTTGGTGTCATTTGAAAGCTAAGAACTTGTATATTAAGAATCTGTCGGGTGCCCTCGTGTGACCCTTAAGCATTCTGCATAACTGAAGATGGTGTCCCAGATAACTTGCGTTCTCAAAGTAATACATATTTGAACTGTGTAAGGTTGCATATTTTGATGATAACTGTGTACCAAAACCTTGTAAGAAAGATTTGTAACCAAATGTTGCATGTTAACCCACAGCGTCCTGTCGACGTTCTTTAACATCCACACGTTTTGTCACTGCCAATCCCGTCGACGTACATAAACGCGAATCAATTGCAAGATCCCTAATTTGCACAATTTTCAATTTTCGCGAGTGATTTTTGGTACGTATACATGTGACACCTTCCTCTACAAGATGCCATGCAGGGACAATGCCTTACCCAGCATGACCTCCTCTCCCCCCCTGCACGCCATTGTCTCAGTAATTCACCTGTTATCAGTGACCTGGCCAGTAAAGCCATGTCATGCCACGGTACGAAATTCAGGGCCAGAGTGATTCCCCAATCAATGACAATGTGGAGGACAAACTTTACATAGCATTAGAGGAAGAAACAGCCAGAAATGATGATCAGGTAATATGGCAAAAAAAGGTCAGGTATGGTGATTAGTTAGTGGGTGAAACAATGCTTATAGTGCCTATATTACTGCTTGAAAACCAATATACTCTCATACTACATATAAACTCGTACCAAGTAAATCAATAAATTCCGTTTATGAGTGGTGTGAAATAGTTACCCTCCCATAGAACTCGTTTTCTTTGGTGCCAGCCTGTTAGAAAACCCAGTCAGGTAAGGAGGTACTCCTACCTGTATCGAGTATTTTAAACCTCAGGTGAGCGATTTCTCTATGAATTTTTGATGTTTCTCACCAAAAGTGGAGGGTTGAGCCAAAAAAAAAAAAAATCCAAAAATGGTCGGGATTGGGGGGAGTCAGTGGTGGAAAAGTGGTTGGGATGGGTCAGGTTAATGCAGATAATCAAGATGGCGCCATAAATGATCGAAGAAATGACTGTTTAAAAAAAGAAATCCGTCTTATCAATTCTAAATTTTCATGAAGTAGTAAACCAAATCATGTTTCTAACATTTCAAACAGGAAAAATTTATTGATGTGCACCACTAAATGCATATTAGGCAGTTACAAACAGAAACATGAAAACAAAGACAGACAGGAGCAGATGTAAAACAAACCACAGACAAGCAAACTGACAGACAGCAAAAGCCAGACATAAAGACAGCATCTGAGAAGAGTAACCTGCACTTTACAAATATTGAAACACTATGGAAATACCAAGCTTATGACCCACAGAACAGTGACATTCTACCTATGTATGACTAAATTGTACATTCATAGCACCGTACCAAACCTAAATCGCATGTCTTGATTAGCCCTACATATTGAACAAATAAGGTCTCTTGTGAAATGATATTAAATTACATAGTTTCATTTTGATAAATAATCATGTTGTAAGAAAGTATACTGATGAATGTTCTTTACCTCCCAAATCAAGAGTGGAACCAAAATACTACAATAATATCTTACCCTCGCTAGAAATATTCGAAGAATTAATTCATGTCCAAATCTTTAAAATCAATTACACAAGAGAGATAATTCTCTTAGACTCACCGAGCAGCTTCAGGAAAACTAGAAACAACCAATTTGGACGTGTCAAGAAATGTAATGCTTATGTATACAATTTTACATGAGCCAAGCAGAGTGACATTAATGCACTTTGGTCAACCTGTTTACTGAGCATGTGTGTTATAACATTCACGTCCCCTGCAACTGCAGAAAATTGTGCATAACAAATGGGCTGCTTTGCAACCACAGCACAGTGTATGGCATGGTACATCTTCACTTTTGCAGCTGCACTGTATTAACTTCAGTACACTGTCTGGTGCCAGAGGAACATTTGGAGGCGCTGTTACAGGATCTAAGGACTTGGTTGCATTATCTATTATCCATCCAAAAATTTCAATGTCGATGCTTTAGGGATGTGGGTCCTTCACTGATTTCCAAATGCATGCTTGGTAGTGGGCACACTTGACATTCTCTGCAAAGGATTCATTTGTGGGTGGAAGTGAGTCAAGATATGGTGTCATTGTACTTCCATTGTCAAGCTTTGACGACAAAAGAGTCACACGAGCCTCTGACATGCTGTCACAGTGTGGAACTCCTTAACATGCAACCATGAATTTTGTTGCTTGTTTCACCACATGTGACATTAGTGCATGAGCGTCGCCAAGAAGAGACAACAACTCACAAGTCATTGCGTTTAGCGTGGCACCTTTCCCAATACCATAACTAGAAGCCACAGTGTTACATCCAGACAACACATGAACCGCAAGCAAATTATTGTTGCTTCATGTTTGTCAACAGTCTTTATGTCAGTGGTAGCTCTGTCTTTGACCAGCAATTCCCTGGTTAGCTTTTCTAGTGATATATTCTGTCAAGTAGTAATACAACAGGAGGATAAAAACATCTGTGTCATCTGAGATTACAGCAATTCCTCGTGGGGAGTCTTGAAGAAAGAGAATAGGTTGTTGTATGATAACATCATCCTCTTCATGGGTAGTATCCATGCCATGCCTGTGTACCACCACCGTATGTACCACCACACCACCATTACTGATCTCAGTGAGAGTTGTCTTTTGACCTGTTATTACTAATTTGTGGTTTTGAAGGATCTTCTGGTGGAATTCAGAATCACTGCTTAGCACCAGGCGTATGAAATCTGTGAGTTGGATCTTGTTCTCTGCAACACCCAGAAACACCTTCTGTGGTGGTAATGCTGTACCCAGACCCAGTTATGAATTCTACTTGCATCCTTTGTCTTAGATAACCTGGCTGTGGCTTTGATGATGTAGCCACAATATCGATCAAATACGAGGAACACATCTTGTGATGAGAGACGTCTTTGTTAAGACACTTGAAGTTCTGAATGTCGTTTCTAACTGTTCCACCAGCGTGTTTGACGTACATGAGGAACACATGACTTGTGGCACATTGTTTTAAAGTTCTCGTTTGTAACTAGATTTTCTTTAAGGTGATCTGCTTTCCCATCATTGTAAATTTTACTGCACCTAATAATATTGTTAATCCAACTGGAACCACAGTCTTGTTTATCACAGCCGTTGTATTTAAATGTGAAATAGCAGAAGTGGTCAGTCATTTTTCATCCCTGCCATTTTAAGCATTCACCCTGCACCACATACTACGCTTCCACCGTATTCGCCACCATGCACTGCATGGTGAGCAATGAGCCAGTGTAGTGAACCCATTATTTCGACATTTTATTTACCAACTTGTTTTAGATGACTGATCAGAAAACCGTTTCTATAAACAAAATCTTTTCATTATCAAGTTAGTTATGGAAACAATGGAAATTGCACCACTGCTGTACATTTTGTTATTTTTTTTTAAGTATCACTTCAGCACATTTCATAAATGGCGGTCATCTTGGACGCCATATTAAATTACTCAAAATGCTCAAGGGTGACAAGACGGCACCAGCAGATTCTTAATCTACACATTCTTAGATTTCAAATGACGCCAAGAACAAAACTATAGGCAACATTTGAAGGTACCCCATAAAAGCTTGATTTGGCTGCCAGGCTATCTGTGGCACTCTGGTATGAAAAAAAAAAAAAATCTCAATTTTCAACTTTTGATAGTAAATGTTACTGGTTTGAAGGAGGATGGCAGGACTGCTACTGGCTGGCTGGTTGGCTGAGGTAGTGTGTGGAAAAATAGATGGATGTATTCCGTAGGTATGTTTTCGTTTTTTAGTCAATGATTTGTTACACTACAGTATATATATATATATATATATATATATATATATATATATATACTGTATATATATTGGTACTCGTATATTTCCTAAATTGGACTTACGGTGATCAGACGATGAACTACTTTGTTCCTGAATAGAAATTAATGTAATTAATTAATATAGGAGGTAACTGGTGAGATGATTATTACATGGATGAATGCTTTTGATCTGCCTTGATGGAATGAGGAATGGATTGGCTGTATAGTGAACTGGGAAGATTTTTGTGTAAAGGGCAAGGGAGAGGTACTTCCAATGTGTGATGAATAACTGAGCTCAAAACTGGTTCGATAAAAATGTAGAAGTAGCATGTATACAAGAACAACCGACTAAATCAATTAACATTTATGAAGAATAACAGATGCACGAGTACTTGCCTCGCTGATGTAACAGCATCATCGTTGTCGTCCTCCTCCTCCTCTTCATCGTCTTAACTCTTATTCTCACTTAAAAGTTGGGGTTTGGGTTATGACACAGAAAGAAAGAGAAGGGAAAAAAATGTTTGATGTGTTAACATGCCAATGAACTGTGCGACACGCTGCCTAGCACAATATTCATGCCTTCGGAATTGTGGTTCTGTCCCACAAGGGAAGGTACCGACATATGATTATTTTCTGTACAATCACGTTTCACATAAACCTGTCGCATAAAATACAGGGTGACCCAGAAAAAACTCCCACATTTCAAAGGTAGAGGAAAAAAATGGTTAAAGATAATTAAAATATTATTTGCACACATGAAACTTCATTCAATACAGTTTTTATTCATCATGTTTTAAAGATGACATCCTCCAAATGGTGGCCGTCATTGTCTATACACGCTTGGAGGCGATTTCTGAAGGCTGCCATGGCTCGACGGGTCATGTCGGGTGGAACAGCGGCTATCTCCACTGGATGTATGGATGGAAGTGAAGGTCTTTGTGTAAGATTATTCATGCAGTTTCCAGGGATATCCCTACAGCTAAAGCATGCTACCGCGCAGATTGTCTTGGGGACTGCACAACAGATTGCCTCAATGCTTCAATATTCTCAGGTGTATGAGCGCTCCTAGGTTAGGTCGACCAGGTGATTTTCTTTTTAAAGCTGAGCCTGTTGCCCTGAAATTCTCAACCCACTGCAAGATGGTTTTCCGATCTGGAACGTTTTGGTTCCGTGGAATAGTGAAACGTCTTCGAAAGGCCCTCTGCACGGTGATCACGGAACGGTTGTTTGTGAAGAACGCTTCGACAGCGAACGCGCTGTGTGCTCCCAACCACGCCATGTTGGTGACTGAGGCAGTGTTGCCGGACGACCAAGGCTAAAATTCCCCAACTTTCGTGGCAAAATTTCCCCAAAATTCCCCATGTGTTCACGTATGTTATATTTACCTTAAAATAATAAAGTAGTGATATATATGTGATAAAACATTAGTGAGCTGGAAGTAATGAAAGGGATTACTTATATCAATATTTAATTTCTAATATAACAAAACTATAACTCATTGTGCTTTGCATACTTCTACATATATATACCGGTGTGTGTATAACATCTAGAGAACTTATGATATCCTAGAGAAATAATCTTCTTCCTAAATGTAGTTGAGTTTTGGAAAGCAGCCGATGATTCCGTAATATATAGTGCCGTGGTCAGCTGTGCCGCTATGCAGTTTCTGTATGATAAGCAAAAAGTGTCTCTTTATTAATAATCACTGCTTAGTGGAAATAAAGTATTTGATTTTGAATTTATGTCGGTGTTTCAATATGGCCGCCAAAATCACACGCCCGCGGCGGAGAAAGCCACTCCATATTATATAGCTCAGTGGTTCCAATGCAGGAGGAGACCTTCAAAAGTAATGTATAATTGTATATATGTGCTTCCCAGGGTGAGATTCACATACAATGTTTAGTTGATAATAAGAAATTACCCAAATTTTAAATAAAAAAATAACACAATGCGAAAATTCCCCAAAATCACACCCGAATTCCCTCTTTCCCCATTCACACCTTGAATTCCCCAAATCTAGAGAAAATTCCCCATGTCTGGCAACACTGGACTGAGGATGGATGGGGTTGGGCTACGAATAGACCCTAGCCCCGCCCCTCCCACGTCACTACTGCCAGTGGTACAGCTTTTCGAAATGTGGGAGTTTTGGAGGGGTCATCCTGTAATTCCGTCGGCTAAAGCATCATGTTAAACAAGGGCACAAGTATTTTATAACTTATATCTTTGCACATGGTGCTGAAGAGGGACACCTTCACGTGGTGGTACCGATATGACCTGGGGTGGAGCTGCCCATTTATACAAACTTCCCTCACTCACTTCCCTATCTCGTGAAAGAAGGGTGGTGGGCCGTGGAAAAAGGCAGCTTCGGCCTGCAGTCCCCCGAGTTCACGATCAGATGAGCGTGTGTTTGCAGCTACTGCTACTTCTGCTTCTGTACATACTTCATATCGATTCCTTGTCAACTTCCAAACATAACTTTCCCACAGAAGCT
Source organism: Coenobita brevimanus (assembly GCF_032717465.1). Taxonomy (NCBI): domain Eukaryota; kingdom Metazoa; phylum Arthropoda; class Malacostraca; order Decapoda; family Coenobitidae; genus Coenobita; species Coenobita brevimanus. Next base: position 30,179,384 of record NC_137041.1, read on the forward strand.
TTCAACTTTTCCATCCAGCTTATTGGCCTATCACTCCATTTCCCTCTTCTCTACATCGAAGCACATAATTTAACCTTTTGTCCGCAATCTTCCTTACAACACATCTTTTATGAATCGCTAACTGTATGTGTTTAGTATATTCACAAGTCATTGTTTGAACTTAAGTTACAGCTTCCCTAACTGCGGCAGTATCAGGAGAAATGTGCAATGTTCTTCATTTTTGTGTTAAAAAGAGAAACAAACTAATGAAGTATAATAAAGCGAAATATGAATAAAGTGCAATAATTTTCTTTGGAAGAGTTCTTACCAGAAGGAGGATTTAACTCTGAGGGTAAGAGTCCAGGGGAGAGTATTAAAGAATGGTTGTGTACCAGGTGGCCTGGGAACCTTTCAATTTAACCTTTCATCCACTCTCACCTTTTATCCTCTCCTTCCACCTCCCTGAGGTGAGGTCAGAATACTAACATTTTATTCAAAGAGTCTTTTGTGGCTGGAATTTGGAAGAAGCTTTTTACCAGCTGATCCCTCCCCTAGAAAAATTTTGTTCTCGTCTGCTGGTATTTATAGCTTAAATAATGTTAAAACATCATTTTTAACCTTAAGGGTTAACTAAATAATGCGATTCAGAAGCACTTCTGTTTTCATCTTTTCCTAGTTGAAAAAAGGCTGGAGCAATATAATAGTAAAATCTTTCAGGCGTGATCAACTGTAAATAACTGACCGTGTCAAAATTAAGCTTTTTTTTTTTTTTAATTCTTAAATTCAAAATTCCTCTGTGAAATAATGTTAGGATTATGCACCGATCATTAATTTCAGTGACAATCGTTTCTGCTTCCAGATACCGCATAATGTCAGATCTCAGTGTATGGTATTACTCAATTATAGTACATTAAATAGGGAATGGTCTGTTCCAAATCAAGTTTCGAAAACAAATGACTAATTTCACAGGACAACACTTTTCCATTATAGTTTCTACGTGTAGTTTGTACCCAGCTGTGTCTTGAACTTAGATTTGTAATTCACTCTGGTGTTCCCGATTAGAAATTATCATAGGAAACATCATTTAGTTGTGACATATCCTTGGGAACAAAAGGACATTTGAAACAACACCCTCACGAAGGTACACGGGTATTGTTGTTCCTCATGCTAAGATCATTTAGTTATATACTGGCTCGGTGGACGCAGTGGAACTTGCCCACAAGGTTTATACTCGTACGTAACTGATTATCAATCTTGAGTATGTTTCGGCGATTCGAGTTCTGATTTATTGGGCTGCAAAATTGGAATGTGGCATTTCATACCTACCAATATATCTTCATCACCATTATCACTGTCATTAGTTTGGGGCCAAAATGAATCACTTCACTATGAGCTAACCACATCACCTTGACCAACACTGGACGTCTGATTGCTTCTTAACAGATAGAGGTCTGCATCTTTTGCTGACCTATTATAGCATTTGTATGGAGAGTAATAAAGATTGGAGCCTATATTATACGAAAGTTAACGATAAACTTTGTGATCGACTGTAACTTCCAGCAACTGAATCATTCCTTTTGGACTTGACATAAGGTGACAAGCATAACGACGGAATTTTCGAGTCTGTTATACAAGTCAGAGATGTTCGCATCTTCATACCGGGTGAGGTGTGACACAGAATGACTAAGTTACCCAATAAAAGTGATGACAGAAGCGACAGTAACACTTCAGTGCACCAGCACTAGGACAAATATGATTGGAGCTGACTAGCATTAACTGTCCGGATAGTTATTGCAATAACTTAGCCAACAGGTAAGGGGGCTGTGTTGTGCTCCACACGTCACAGCAGGCAGTAAGTGCAGGAATGACCCACTTTCTTTTGCAGTGGTTGGAGGACTGGCTAATCCCTTTTCATGGACTGAATGTTGTGAAACAAATATTTGTGTGTATCCTAATTCATGTGTTGTGCATTGCATTCCTTCACCATCCTTTCTTCAGTCTCCTTCCTCACATATTTCTTAAGTGCTATTTAGTTGTTCCCAACTTTCGTTTTTGTGAGTTATTATTTTCTTGTTAGTGCAGAAAATACTTTCATACATTTTCTAGATAACATTAGAACACATAAGTGACCAAAAGCTTCACTTTAAAATGTTTTAGCACCCTTTTTCAGCACTTACAGAATTATAAAATATTCGCTACCTCTCATTCTTGCCATTATGTCCCATACCAGAACTGTATTCCGCCCGACGCTCACAACTGACGTCTGATTATTATACAGTGACTATGCCCAGATTTTACTCTCGTGTTTCCCCGACCGATCCACCTTTACAAATAATCCTGTAGTGTGAGTTGTCGAGAATTATGTCACAAACTTCTTATGGCGTTGTTGCGTGCGGTGAGGTGTGGTAGGAGAGAGAGAGAGAGAGAGAGAGAGAGAGAGAGAGAGAGAGAGAGAGAGAGAGAGAGAGAAGATATGAGAAATAAAGGGAAGAGACTGAGGTTAAGAGCTGGTGTGCAAAAAAAAGGGGGGGGGGAATTAGAGAATCAAACAACAGTAATGAAAAGAAAGGGACGGAAAGCAAGAGGGGAGGAAGAGAGGCGATGTGCAGGGAACGTAAGAGATGTGGATTGAAGTAAAGCTGTGGAAAGGGGGGCAGTCGAAGAAAGAATCAGTTTGGAAAGAAAAAATAAATAAAAAAGAGTCGGGGAGAGTTCATGAGAGAAAGGCTAATGCCACAGCAAGGATAAATTGGGTGACAAGCAGCACTCACACTGCTACACCCAAGCCCAACAAATCATTTAAGGGCCGAACATATCACTTAGCCCTGTGACTTGACTTTCGACCCATTGTTCTCGAAGTCGAATTACTACATCCTCGCTTGAACCTCAACACTACCCCGAAGTTTGGTCCAAATTGGATCAAAACTATTTGATTTGACTTGTTCCTGTGAACTTGATATCGTCATCTTAGTTTGAAACTCTATCCCTCCACTTAGTGTGGTCTAGATCGAATGAGAATTGCTTGAATTATACCACTGAAAACTTGGCCTGTGCCTATGACTTTCACCTATTACTGCTTCATTTCCAAAGTTAATTAATTCTTCCTTGCCATGCCTTCAATCACTTGGCCAGATTAGGTTAAAATTGCATAAAAACTGGTAAAATTAACGAAGCTGTGTGACTGTGACCATTTTGACCTGGTTGTGTGACCATAACCTTTGACCGGGTGTTCTAAAAACAATAAATCAACCCTTTAGTTAAGTCAACACTTCCATCAAGTGTGGTTAAAATCGAATTAAGACAATTTCTCTCTCTCTCTCTCTCTCTCTCTCTCTCTCTCTCTCTCTCTCTCTCTCTCTCTCTCTCTCTCTCTCTCTTTTATTTTTATTTATTGATTTATTTTTTACACAGTGACAGACACGCACATTAAACAGAACAGCGTTAGCCCGACCCCCACACTCCGCACGTCAGCTCACGCGTTATACATTTATTACTTTTACATAAGTTTTCCAGCGATGTGTTTAAATCCCCTGTAAATTTATCTACCACATAACATAGTTTTGATGCTGTGCGTTGTGTTGGCGTCCACACCGTACCGTCTCTTAAATAGTGCTCTTGATTGCTTCTCTCGCACGAACAGTAACACTGCAACTTCACTCTGGACGTGGATGGACATCCGCTAACTTTCACAAAGGGAAGAAATTGCCGCCGTGACGGGAAACATGAACTTGAATACAGAGAGATCAGAGTCACATTGTTTCATGGTTAGGGTAAGTTAGGTTGGATTACACTGTGTCTGGGTTGATTATATTTCCTTTGGAAACTCAAGGAGGTAGAAAGAAAGCAGCCTATCTCCAATATGTAATAAGATAAGCCACTCACACCCAGCCTAACGCATCTAACCTAAGCATAAGTTGATGTAACTCTGACCTAACCACACTAAATCAGTTATTTACTGCCAGTTCAAGTGCCCCTCACGTTATGGATGGGGAGCGGACAGAGGGCGGCAATACTTTTGCATGGAATTGCTGGTGAACGGGAATTAACGGTCTTATGGAGATGGGGGGGGGGTAATGAGAGAGAGAGAGAGAGAGAGAGAGAGAGAGAGAGAACATGCCGTTTGTATATGGCTATGTTATACAGACGCACAAGCCTTACAGCACCATCAAGGTGATCTCCCACTAATACTAAAACACAGTGCTTACAATTCTTACGGTAAGAAAGCAGTGCAGAAAGACGAGAGAGGTGAAGAACAACGTTGGCAAGAGAAAGAGGAAGGAAGAGAAAGGATGACCAAAAATAATGATAAGCAGGGTGGAAGGAAAGAGAATGAGAGGGAATATTAAGAATGGACAGTTTATTTGTGTGAGAGCAACAGTGGCGGCCACCAGTGTCCCTAATCTTGTGGCGTAAACAAACGCAGTAATATTAACCCGTGGCCAGGCGCCATAACGGAGGACTTGTTGGCTTAACCTGTGTAAAATAAACGGTGCATTGCCTAGGTAGGAAGAGGGATTCTCCTACAGAAAACTGTGATTTTTGCCAAATATCAGTTGCAGTATGTTGGCATTAAGACAGGCGATTATTAAAAACAACTTTAGTATTATGAATACCAGTTTAATTACAATGTGAATTAATGTCACAGCTCCACTGTTTATGTCGCTGATCAATTATACTACTACCACACACACACACACACACACACACACACACACACACACACACACACACACACACACACTACCTGCCTATCATATTCATAACAGCCCCTTTGAAGACCGGTATACACTGTAGGTGGGCGACATCTCATCCATCCATTATATTCAAAAGCACGCTCACACACCCAGACAAACACCAGCTTCAATTCAACCTGCGTCTCGCACACTCGACACACGAGCATTCACACGTGTATACACGTACACACGCAAGGACACAGTCACACGTATATGTACAAAACATACCCTCTGAGCTTCACAATTACATAATTAAAAGAAATGCAGAGACAGACAGGAATGTCAAAAAGAAACATGACATAAATGAATAATGCTATGCGAATAAGCGTTGTCTCTGTGTGTGAGTCTGTCTGTCTGTCGACGTTTGACTCCTCGGATTTCGATGTGCCATACATCAAAAGACGCGGAACGACGAGGTGACAACGGTGGAGTTAATTATAACTGAGTGCGTCAGTTCCACGCGAGCTACTGGCACTTTTGTGCCCGATTTTTCATCAGACATCAGGAACCCTTTATAGGTCGTACTGCTGCGTGGAATGAGCTGAAATTTTGCATGGGCATGGCAGGTATGTCACAACAGGTCCATGTCAAGTTTGATGCCAGTGTATTTTTCGGGGGCAAGCACTTAGCGCTTGTGTAATACTAAACAGAAACACTCAGCTGCGTAAGCACAAGAATTACTTGTACAATCTGAGGACTAGAAGGATATGTTGTGAGGAATAAACAAATATTAATGTGACCGACTTGGGTATAGAAAAGGTAGTCCGTTTTCGTGATGTTCAGCATTCCTTGTTTGTATAGCATACCTGTCCATCCATCCATATACCTAAGCTGCTTCCCCCAAGGAAAGGGAGGTAGCCGAGACAGGACGACACTCTCCCCATTTACTCATCCATTCAAACACATTCATTTGCATCTTTGCCCCAAAGGGGAGAAGGGACAGATCCTCACCGCACCACACCGCACAAGGGTCAATTGCATAGTACAATCAGTGACATCCGCAGCAAGGCCCGACAGCAGAGCTGGTTTATCCCTGCCTCATCATAATACACCCATCCCCTTACCCGCACCTGACCTGACTAGCTAATCAGACCAAATGCGGGAGAATATCCCCTCAGGGCTGCGTCATCATTTATTCATTCACAAGTTCTCTCCATTTATTTGTCACGCACAACCACTCTTCCTTGCTCAACAGACATCCCTCTCGCATCCAGCGCTCTCTTCACACTGTCCATCCATCCTATTCGTGGTCTTCCTCTCAGCCTTGCACCTCTCACATCAGATCTAGTTATCTTTTTCACCAATCGCTCATTATCCATTCTCTCCATATGCCCAAACCATTGCAACACCCTCTGCTCAACTCTACCAGCCATCTCCCGAACAACTCCAGTTCTCCTTCGCACTTCATCATTTCGCACCCGATCCATACGCGTCACTCCACACATGCTCCTCAGACACCTCATCTCCATTACATTCAAACTTTTCCTCTCTGCTACACCCATATTCTATGTTTCAGCCCCATATAATGCAGTCGGTACCACAACACCCTCATACAGCCTTCTCTTTACATCCATTCTAAGCGAACGACATGTGAATACTTTTTTCATTCCTCCCAGCACCTTACCTACTTCATTCATTCTAAACTTCACTTCTGCATCTATTCTTCCATCCACAGCAACATGTGACCCTAAATATTTAAAACACTCTACCTCCTCAAGCAACTCACCATTCAAAACTATATTCATCCCCCTACCATCTACCAACCTGTATTTAGTGTAAATGCAATTAACCTCACTCAAACTTACGTCACCAGATAAGGGAGGTATATTATTAGACAAGAGAAACTCAAGCAATAAGGCGTTTGGGCAAGAGCAAGTGAGCATGAACCAGAGACAAAGAAAACAAGTCAGTGCGAATAAAGTACATGTAATATTATACAGGCTACTGGAGCACATTTGACATTTCTATCTCTCTCTTATTCTGCCTTTTTATTTTTACATTTCTGGAGGTGTGAACTTCTTGCTTTTACATTCCTGTTTTAACCTGTGTATTTTTTCAGTGTGTTATGAGACTGTGTATGTCATGTAGTCTCGAAAGTGAGTGTTTTTCATTTTTCATGAGTTCGGTGATAAGTACAGTTGGTGGACGTTTATCAGACACCAGTTAAGAATAACAGAAGACCCTCATCCCTTTATGCTTCCCTCCCATTACCTAACTTACTGTGTTCAGTCCTCACACCTCAGAACTCAGATAAGTATTATCTACTCAGTTCACAGTACTCAGCACATTACTTTATATCCTTCACTGTTTTGTCTGTCAAGAATCCCTCGACTCTAATAAAACACCAAAGTTTGTCCGTATAAATCTTTTCCCTCCAAATCCTTCATACCTAACTTCTAACTCGCTCCACCAATCCCACAGACCCGTTTTCTCTTTTATTAACCTATGTTTTTTCTTCATACCTTTCCTCACACCCTTATGGACTCTCTCCCCCACAGTCTTTCTTATGTTATACAAATTTATTTTCAAGAGATTGAAAATAAATTTAGTTATATCTAAGATGTATGAGAGAAACTTGACACCGGGTAGGGAAGAAAAGGTTTACTGACAAAAGTTTAAGAAGCACAGAGCAAAAAAGAAGTTTTGACAAATTCAAAAGACATTGGCATGGATGTATATTCTGATTTGTTTTTATGTGCAATGTAATTAGATCTGCTACATAAGTAGAAATTATTCGAAAATAATTCATAACAGACGCTATGCAAATCTGTGAATACTTCTACTGAATATTTTCAGAACCACTGACGCGTTAAATGATCACGTCAGCGTTATAACAGAGAGTTAGATTAAGTTAATATAACTAATCAAAAATCACTAGTATGCTTTCCCTACTGCAGAGGTTTGTAACCATTTTTGACATTTACCCTTCCTACGTATACCATCTCCAGCTGTTACTCAGTTGGTAAAATAGATGAAAAGTTTGCAGTTACCCACTCTTCATCACACAAAAGCGATATGAATCGTAGGAACACATCACTTAACAATTTCAAGCATCGGCATGGAAATGACACTAACATAAACACAGCAGAATAACACTCACGAACACTGTAACAGTAACACCCTACAAAATATAGAAAACACTGATCAGTAATGAATTAGCGGTTGGTTTCAGTCAAACGGATGGATCAGCCATTCCTGGAAACGAATACTGCTGAAGTAAGGAGTCAATCACCGTGCGTCACGTACACACGCCTGCAAGGCGCAGGCCATCATGTATAGTTCATTTTATATTGGAGCTGTCAGAAGCAGTATTACCGGATCAAGTATTTCCTCTAATCTTAAGATTTAAAATCATATACATTACCTGGAAAATTATGACTAAACCCCCCCCCACACAGGTGTCAAGTGTATTTATACAGTATAACCTCCCATAACAGATTTAACTGATTCTTCATGGAATTCAGGTAGCTCAGCTTTTATCACGTCTTAGTATAGCGACGCAGAGCCTGGCTCCTATCTATGGTTTCCGCAATCGATTCCCTAATAAAACGTTAAAAAAAAAGAAAAAAAAAGAATCTCCACGTATGTGTAAACGTGTAATGTCTGTTCTTCACACACACACACACATAGATAGATAGATAGATATAGGTATAGATAGATATAGATACAGATACAGATATAGATGTGTGTGTGTGTGTGTAATTCACCGGGTCGGTCAGGATCACCTGATGGTCGTGATCGTCAGCTTTTACCCTCCCGGAAGGGAGCTGAGAGCTCATATAGTCCGATCTAAGGGCAAGGCTGTGACCTTCACACACGTACACACCCGTCCCCTTGCTCAAGGGGGACAGTAACCACCCACTTCGTCAGTGAAACTTTTCGCAACCTGAGCGAGGCGCGAACTCCCGTCTACCAGATGGCAAGCGAGAACGTGTGTTCGTGTGTGTGTGTGGCCAGACAGATGAAAGAAAGCATGTTTGTTGTGCGATGGCTAACGTATATCAAGATGTCATTATCCTAACATTGCATAGTGTTATTTATTTATTTTTTTTTTGCCCTAAGTCGTTGGCTACACTTAAAAGACGAAAAAAATGCATTCAGACAGAGAGGTGAGTGAAAACAATAATAATATGATTATAAACTGAAATGGATCAAAGAAAGAAAGTAGCACAGGCACAGGGAACACAATGTAATGTCGGAGATGTAGAAGGAAGGGCAGTGGGGTGTAAACGAAATTATTTTTGTATGACTGAGTCGGGCATAAGGTAGTCAGTCCGTTCCCTGAGATTCAACAGTCATTGTTCCCATGGCATACCATCAATTAGCTTTAATGCAAATAACCCCTGTCACACTTCTACTGCATTCCTTAACCCCTCCAGTCCGAAAGCGTCTTTCACATTTTAGCAAGCTGCCAAGCGACAACATTTTAAAACATTTTTATTCAGCTTTAGTAAAAGAATGATTACCGTATAATATTTTCAGCTTCTGCAGTACGGAAAGTCTCCATTCGGCAGACTAATATCGTCTGTATGTAGCATAAATATAATACAAAATCGATAAGTCTGGTGAACCTTACAGTTCACTGAGGCTGGCTTTTGGGCAACAGCGATAGTGTTTCTATGGCATGTCGAAGAGGCTGGCGGAAGACAAAGAAATAGAGTCAGTGCAAGCGAAGAACATATATGCAGGCTACTGGAGCACACCTGTCATTTCTAATTGTCCCTGGCTCTGCCGATTCTTTTTTATCCGGTGTTTGGGATGAGGATTTGCCGGTTTTACACTTTGGTAATAAGCATTTATTCAGTGTCATAACATTGATTATGTCGAATTTTATCGAACGATAAAAACATAGGCAACGCTTCGCTGTTGCAACCCTCCAACACCCTCCACCTCCCTGCACACCTAACCAAGAGCATAATGGCCCTCACCCCCCCCCCACATCTTTTCTTTTACAGGTGGGTGTAAGGGGAAAGCCTTGAGGACACATATCCTGGGCTCTTCAGATTCCCTGCGCAGGTCGCACTGAAATCTGGAAAGATATATATATATATATATATATATATATATATATATATATATATATATATATATATATATATATATATATATATATATATATATATATATATATATATGTATATATATATATATATATATATATATATATATATATATATATATATATATATATATATATATATGTATATATATATATATATATATATATATATATATATATATATATATATATATATATATATATATGTATGTATATATATATATATATATATATATATATATATATATATATATATATATATATATTTTTTAACTTTTCATTATTTTCAGAGAAAAACTACTGTAGTGAATACTTTCTGAGTTCTGGCCCAGAAGTGAAATATCTACGCCCAGCCAGCCGCCCTGCCGTCCAAATCTACGGATGGGAACCTATTGACCCCAGTGATAACAACACCTTCCTCTGACTTTGTCAGGTGGAGAGTAACAACTGACAGTTTAGATAGAAGTTTAAAATCACACACACACACACACACACACACACACACACACACACACACACACACACACACACACACACACACACACACACACACATACACACACACACACAAGAATATTCTCTGCTTCACATCCCTTAGTATTATCGTCTTCAGAGGCATGAATACATTTATCATTCATAATAAAGTTATGAAACAGCTGATCAATTTTGATTTGACATCGGGGTGTGGTGTGGCAGAGTGGCTTACTCTGAGCGAAGGGACTGGCAATTAGTTGTATAACAGGCTGGAAGGGTGGGTCAGATCAGCTGGGGAATGGAAGTGAAAAAGATCCGGGAAAAGGTATAGTGTAGGATATCATATAGTAAGAATGTCTATCAACTCACAGATTTACAAGAGTATCAGATGACTGACACCATTTGTCATATAATCTACTCGTATAACGAAAGCGTTGGCGAAAGTAAGAGGGAAACAAATAAACAAACAAAACTAAGGGCTAAGAATACCATATATATTCATAGAATATACAGTTATGTACACACGGTTATGATCATATTAATATCAACATATTGCTTTAAAGCGAAAACAGAGCTAACCAAGCACACACTGCCCTACTTAATCACATCACGGAGATACTCTTTATTGCCTACGAGCTGTAAAACTCATAGATACAGTCATAGATGCCTGTATACACGCATGGGGATTAGCCGTCTAATATAATCTAAAGCAGATTATAACACACACGTAAACTAGCTGATAATTTAATTATATCGTACGTCTCAATGATATGAAAATAATATGATCACAAACTTTCACACAGATTCTGAACGTATCAGATATTCTCAGAAAGTTAAAATTAACACACACACACACACACACACACACACACACACACACACACACACACACACACACACACACACACACACACACACACACACACACACACACACGCACACATATTTGTCCTCGTAAATATTAAGATATAGAGAACATTATTCCCCTCAAAGATTATATCAATATACGTGCAAGCACGATGTTTTACACAGGAATGTATTTAAGGACGAAAGATTAGGGGATCACAGGGTATATCTGACCATATCCCAGTTCCTCATTGTTCACACATTAGTACTTTGACTTTCACGTGTTTGTTAAAGAAACTGTGGGACCAATAACAGCTCTTTTCATTGCCAGTCACTGTATGTCTCTTTGGGTCACAGATTTACTCAGCGGTCTCGCAAAGAGAGATGAATACACGAGGAATAATGAATACCGGTACGTGCCAAGTTTGCATAATAATTGGAAGCTTCTCACTCCCATAATCCATCTCTTTTCTCCTTCCTATATTTTTCCAGCTCTTTCACGTCGTCAGTTTTCTCTTACTTTCCAGGGCCCTGTGTTAGGTTTCTCAGTCATCTTTCCCACTGCTTTAAGATATGCTTACGAAGTAACCTTTTAACTTTCTATATTTATTAATATATTTCATATTAAGTAATTTTCTGCTCTATCATTTCTTTACTTTCAGATAAATGATCTTGTTCTTCCCCGTCTTTACGTATTGCTTACATGTTCCACAACTGCATCTTCTGTGTTTCTGTGTCTTCCTGACAGGCTTTCCTGTCATTCTCTGACTAAATATATCTGTGCTGTTTACTTATCTCCTAATTCTACTGACTATCAAAAATTCTTTGACTATCTTACTTCTACGATGCAACACATTCTATACATCTCTCCTTTCTCTGAAATCTCCATTCTTGGAGATTTCAATGTTCACCACCACCTTTGGCTCTCCTCTCCTTTCACTGATCCACCTGGTGAACAAGCCTACATCTTTTCTCTCCTTAATGACCTAGAGTAGATTGTACAGCACCCTACCCGTATCCCTGACAGCCTTGGAGAGAGCTCCAACATACTTGATCTCTTCCTTACAATTAATTCTTCTGCTTACACTGTTAATCTTTTCTCTCCGTGGGGCTCCTCCAATCATAACCTCATCACCTTAATCTGTCCTATCGCTCCGGTACGGCCTGCTGACCCTCCAAAAAAACGTCGTCTCTGGCACTTTGGAGCTGCGGATTGGGAGGCCCTCAGGCAGTACTACTTTGATTTTCCCTGGAATGATTATTGCTTTCATAGCCGGGAGCCATCTGGGTGTGCCTTGCGCATTACGGAGGTTATTCTCTTGGGCATGGAAGAATACATTCCTTTTTCATATCCTTTGACTAACGCAAGAAAGCCTTGGTTTAATCACGCTTGTTCTAATGCTGTCCGCAACAAGGAGAGGGCCTATAAAAGGTACAGAGGCCAACCCACCCCTGAATCACATCTTTTATACATTTCTGCCCGGAATCGTGCTAAGTCTGTTCTTCGCTCTGCTAAAAATAATTTCATCCGTACTAAATGCTCTCAACTCTTCAACTCGAACTCTTTCCGCTCCTTCTGGCACCTTGCCAAAAACCTTTCTAACAACTTTACCTCATCATCCTTCCCTCCTCTTTTCTACTCTGATGGCTCTGTAGCTATTTCTTCTACTGATAAAGCAGATCTCTTCGCTCAGACTTTCTCCTCCAATTCCACCTTAGACGATTCCGGTGCTGTTCCTCCATCACTTCCCCCCTCAGACTTCCTCATGGCTAACATTAAAATTTCTTCAGCTGATGTATTTTCTGTCATTGCTGGCCTCAGCACTAATAAGGCATATGGGCCTGATGGAGTCCCTCCTGTTGTTCTCAAGAACTGTGCTTCTGTGCTTACACCCTGCCTAGGCAAACTCTTTCGCTTTTGTCTGTCAACTTGTACATTTCCTTCTTGCTGGAAGTTTGCTCTCATTCAGCCAGTCCCAAAGAAGGGTGACCATTCCCAACCCTCTAACTATCGTCCAATTACTTTAACATCCTGTATCTCAATAGTTTTTGAGTCTATTCTTAATAGAAAAATTTTAAAGCGTCTTTCCTCTCACAACCTTCTTTCTGATCGTCAGTATGGATTCCGTCAGGGATGCTCCACAGGAGACCTTCTCACCCACCTTTTAGACTCCTGGTCATCCTCCTTTCGGGACTTTGGCGAAAGCTTTGCCATTGCACTTGACATCTCAAAGGCTTTCGATCGAGTTTGACATAAATCTTTAATTTCCAAACTGCCGTCTTATGGTTTCTATCCTTCTTTCTGTGCCTTCATCTCTAGCTTCCTTTCTGGTCGTTCTATAGCCGCTGTTGTAGACTGCTATCGTTCTTCTACTAGATCTACTAACAGTGGTGTTCCTCAGGGCTCTGTCCTATCACCAACTCTCTTCCTTTTATTCATCAATGACCTTCTAAGCTGTACATCTAACCCTACCCACTCATACGCTGATGACTCCACCCTTCACATTTCCATCCGATTCCCACAACGTCCATCTCAGCAGTTACTTCAACAGGCAAGGGATGAGGCTATGGCACACCTAATGTCTGAATTGGCTCGTATCTCTGACTGGGGTAAAAATAATCTGGTTGTTTTTAATGCATCAAAGACTCAGTTTTTGCACCTATCACCCCCACAAAATCTTCCACAGGTATACCCACTTATGTTTAATAATACTCAACTTAATCCTGCATCATCCTTGAACATACTTGGGGTTTCATTTGCTCGGGACTTGTCTTGGAAAGATCATATTACATCTCTTGTAAAATCTGCTTCCAAGTGATTGGGTGTGCTAAGCCGACTCCGTTCCTTCTTTGCCCCTGCACAATTGTTGACTCTATACAGGGGTTTTATCCGCCCTTGTGTGGAGCACAACTCTCATGTGTGGGGAGGCTCCCCACATACAGCTCTTCTCAATAGGGTGGAGTCAAAGGCTTTCCGTCTCATTAACTCTCCCCCTCTTACTGACTCCCTTCAACCTCTGTCTCTTCGCCACAATGTTGCATCTTTATCTCTTTTCTATCGTTACTTCAATGGTCACTGTTCCTCTGAACTGTCTGCATACATTCCTCCACTTCTACGACGGGCGCGTAGCACCCGTCTAGCAGCAAACTCTCACCCCTTTTCTATCCAACTCTCTAAAGCAAGAGTTAACCGTTACTCCCAGTCCTTCATTTATGCAACAGGTCAACTCTGGAACTGTCTCCCTCTGTCTGTATTTCCTGCTTCCTATGATCTCCAGTCTTTCAAACGCAGTGTGTCCAGGCATCTCGAAATGAATGGATCTTGAATTTGGCTCTCTCTTGTATTTTGTTTTTCTCTTGGAAGGAACAGTTTTGCGGGCTCATGGCCTTTGGTTCCTTCTTCTTCACATTAAAAAAAAAAAATCTCTCCACGTACTATGATATCACGCTGTATTCCACCATCAAGCTGACCTGCCTCCAGATCATACAATGCTCAGTCATATAGTTCTTTGCCTCATTCCTTCAGCTCATCCTCGGTCATTCCAGTTCCCTATCCCATCCATCTCACTCATGTACACTCTCTTGGTTAGTCGTTCGTTCTACATTCTCCGGGGTTTAAGGCGTCTGCTTATAGATACATAGATTTTCCCTAAAATCTTCAATTCTTTTCAAGTTTTTCCAAAACTCTCCTTTACACTGCCTCTTTCTCCTTCTTACATCCATCATTTTCCAGTTCTAAATATCGAGTGTATTTCTCTCCGTCTTCGTTTCAGAGGGTCTCTTCCTTTCCCCCGTGTGATTTTTGTACTTTCCTCCCCGTTCGTGCTCTGAATCCAACCTTATAATATACATCATGATTGTCTCATATATTATTGTCACCAATTTATATTAATTCTGCCAGTCTTGAAAAATATATGATCGACACGTTAATCTACCTACTCATCTATATCCAAATGCCTGAATCCCGTCAATACGATGTCATATTGATTTTGTTCTTGCTAACACCAAACTTTTAAATCTCTGAAGAACAGTATTACAGGAGGTTTTCAGTTAATTTACTTAGCTCATCCAGGTAAAGAACAAATCATCGGACTGAAGGAGTGCATCCCGCCAAGGGTGGTCACGTTAGTATACTGTTGAATTTGGTCGCCTAATTCAGCGGTAGTATGCCAGCAGAGACCACTACAAAGCTCTACAATGCTGTTAGCTGTGTGCTTTTTAATTACGTTTCCCTCAACGTGTGTGTGTGTGTGTGTGTGTGTGTGTGTGTGTAAGAGAGAGAGAGAGAGAGAGAGAGAGAGCAAAGTAACAGATTTTTTTTTCATCCGATTATTTAAACGTCATCACATCATGAACCCACACTGTACATTGCACCTCATGATCGCTCTGTCCCTCAAGCTAATGGACCAATTAAACGCTTCATTTGCATAAGAGATAATTAATATGGAAATCAGAAGTTCAGTGAAATCGAAACAACTTTGGCTAGGCGTAAAATGAATGTTGATGACGCTGAGGGACTGACCGTGGAATTAAAGGCAGGACGGTTGACCTCTTGAATCAGATGTTAGTCTTAGTTTCACCTGACGATACTGTCAACTTAGAACAGACCTTTTCTACGGAAGAAGTTATTGCAGGTTATTTCTCTCAAGTTCATAAAGTTTCTCCAAAGTTGAATATTTTCACCTAATGTCCACAGTAAAGGAATATATAATATATCTTCGAAGAAACTTTTTTTTTTTTTTTTTTTATGCGAGGAAGAAGGAACCAAAGGCCTTGAGCCCGCAGTAACAGTTCCCTCCAAGAAAAAAACAAAATACAATAGAGAGCCAAATTCAAGATCCGACTGAATATGACTGTCACCTAGTAGTTTATTCATCTCAGCTAGCACACACTCCTGCATTTATTTACAACACAGGCTAAGCTCCTCGACTTACCTTCCCTCCACGCTCTCCCCTCCCTTTTTTGTTTTTTTTATCTTTTTTCCCCCAGGGATTATTTGCATAATGCTCATTAGCTATATTCGTCATATTCTTCCACTGTCTTCCTTCTTTATTTCATTTCACTACTGCCTTGCTTACTTAAAATATGAGCTATAATACTTTTCTCAGTTCTTATTTCATTCCTCCCCCCCTTTGCTATTCATTTATTTCCCCTTATGAAGCCTGTCCCCTCTCTCATACACCTCATCCTTGGCCATCATGTTTTTATTTTCTTTCTCAAGTCTTTCTTCCTCTTATCATCTGCTATCTTCTCCCAGTTCTATTTTGCTTCATCCTCTGCTTCACCGATTATCCCCTGTTATGTTCCATGTCCAACGTGTAATACTGTTTGCTTTCCATTAGGGGCACTACCAAAGCCACTCGGGATCCTAATAGCTTTTAAACGATGATGTGCCCTAAAAAAGATTAGTGTATACAATATTTCTGGCTCAATGTTTAGTTTTTACTCACTCGAGAGGAGGAGATGGTGATATATTTTGAGAGGCTCACGTATGTGTGTGTGCGTTTTAACAAAGAAACCACAACAAATTATTCGATTTTGACCAAACCTGGTGGAAGTGATGAAGGTCAGCTCACGAGGAAACTTGTTTTTGAGGACAATAGATGAAATATGAAGGTCACAGGTTTAGATCATATTACTACCTAAAAAAAATTCCCGTAGCCATTTCCTATATTTATTTGTTTATTTTTTTTTTTTAGTAAATTAAGCCAAACATAGAGGAAAGATTGAGGCCACTACAAGAATGAAGTGACAATTTGGAGAAAATCATTCAAATTTCAAGGGTACAGGACAAGGTCAAAGTTCGATCCGTGAGTGTGATTATTAGCATTGTAACTCACAATACTTTAATTTGATTAAACCAAAATTTCGACCTGTCTCTGTGTTAACAAAATGACTAAAACAGTTTTGATATGGTTTGACACTCAAGAGGTTTACCTTCTGTTTTTTAGAACAATAGGTCAAAAGCCACGGTCACATTGCAAGGTCTTTTCCCGACGTTGGCTATGCCTTGTGGAATGGTTAAGGTTAAAAACCTGGATAAAGAACTTCGATTTTGAGAACAACCAATGCAATGGCAAGGTACCTGGGCAAGGAAGCCCCAGACACAGTTTATCTGATATAAACCACTGTGGGTGGACGGATTCAAGGTTAGGCAAAAATGAGGTAAGTCGCTTCTGAAATTAATTTGTCTAAAATAAAGGTTACAGAAAAAAAGCCAATTATTATGCCCTCAGAGCAGTTGGTAAGGGCTGCTGTTGTACTCTCTAAGTGCTCCTTATTATTTCACAGTTGTACTTTTTTTTTATTTTTAGTCTGCAACATTTCTGTATTATAGGTGTTAATTCATTATTTTCACCCTTTCTTTCCTCTCTTATTTTCGGCATTTTCTACTCATGAATTCTCTCTGATATCCGTATACCCATCTCAAATATTGACCAGATTAATTATAATGCAGAAAATGTATTAAACTCTTCAGAAGTTCTTGGCTCTGTTTCATACAAGAAAATATCTATATATGATTTCAGTGAACCTCATTCAGAGAAACTATTATTCTTCTGTTACTTTCGTGCGGTAAAAAAGAAAAAAATCCAGTTGCTTTTCCATGTATTTTCATCGTACGTTTGATATGCTATAATAATAGTCTTTAGCATCATTATATTTAGAATATGATGAGGTTTGAACTGACATGACTACATATATAATACTTTATTTTTCGTTACTACCCTTGTATTTGCAGGCTTTGTTTTAGAAAGGTCTGTATGTTACATCCTCTTTTAATAGTGTTGTCCAGTCATCTTCGATTCTATTCATTTTCGTCCTGCCCTATAGCCTGCTTAACGTAATATTCGATAAATCTGGACTCCCTATGTTTTTTGTTTTTTTCTCTGTAAAGTTTTATTTAAAATAAATATCTTGCTCACCAGCACTAACATCTTAGTAATTCTTGAAACTACCTTTCTAACCACCTTTAGCCAGACACCTTAATCCTGCAAGGGATGTCCAGAGACAAACCACCTCCACGTCACCCTCTCCTCTGTCATTTGGCTGCCCTACCTCCAACTTACATCCCTTTCTCTCCTATTATCAATTCAGTCCTTCCCTCTGTCTCATCCTTGGACTCAATTCCCACTCTACCCCTCCACCTCACTCACCTATATTATCTTTGTAAGTCTCAAATTCTCCGTCCTTTCCACAAAGTCAAACCATCTTATAGTATTTCTTTTAACACTCTGAATCACATCATCATCTATTACAGAACTCTTTTTATTTCCTTATAATTCTGTCTCTCCATATTGCTTCACAAGCTCCTCTTAAATATCTTATTTCTACTGCCCTCGCTCTTGACTTGTGCCCTTTCAACATGGTCCAAGCTTCGCGTCCACATATTAGAAATGTGATCACATTATTATCATGCAAAGACTGTTTTTTTTTTTTTTTTTAATACTTTCATACTCACTTCCTTATACCTTATCACTGCGCTCATGGAATCAGCAACCTTTCTGCCATTTTGTAGCCTATCAAGCACTTTATCTTCTTAACTTTCATCCTTATTTATCACGCTTCTCAAGTACCTGAATTCACTGATTTTCTTCATTTCCTCACCATCGAGCCTCACTGTGCATTATGTAACGTAATTTCTCTCATATACCATAACTTTCTTCTTATATGCATTCACTTTTTGATTCCGTTTCCTACATAACCTTCAAAGCTCATTCATCAAACCTTGCAGCTCTCATTCATTTTCACTTATCGTCGGCAAACGACGGTAGGCAACAGGAAGCTTCCAAACCATACCCTTTCTTATTAGAGGCATTTCAACATCTTTTGCCCTACTTTGTATCTCTTGTACAGCATAGCTCCTTCATTTTATCAGCTGGACAACCACGTAACATAACACATCCATGTTTCAAATCAACCTAAGATCAAAGGACTCGTTCACTATCCTCACGCACTGCAGCCCTAACACCTCTACACTTGACCATCATAGCATGCAAGAACTTCCAATCTACTCCATATATTTTTTATATCTTTCGTATTCTTTGTGTAACTACACTGCCAAAAGCTTTCTGCAGACCCATAAAGATAGCATACAACTTTTGAAACCAGTCGGGTCAAATATTAGCACATTCGTAACCCTAATGTTCAGACACAAGGTTACAGTCCTTCATCACTCATATCTACGACAGAACACATAAATCCTTTTCTAGGGTCCGTCGAGGACAATAGAGGTTTTAGGTAAAGATCATTGTCTAGAATAAGGTGAAGATACGTAGCGGGACCTTCGGAAAGAAGAAGCCACCTACAAAACTGCTAGGTGAATAAGAAAAAATGGTTATTATATATAGGTGTAAAACTTAAACTTTACCATCCTGCTTCATTATTTTCTCAAAAACATGAAACATCACACACACACACACACACACACACACACACACACACACACACACACACACACACACACACACACATATATATATATATATATATATATATATATATATATATATATATATACAGTACAGTATACTGTATATATATATATATATATATATATATATATATATATATATATATACAGTACAGTATACTATATATATATATATATATATATATATATATATATATATATATATATATATATATATATATTATGCGAAGAAGAAGGAACCAAAGGCCATGAGGACGCAATAACAGTTACCTCCAAGAGAAACAAAAATACAATAGAGAACCAAATTCAAGATCCGATCATTTCGAGATGCCTGGACACACTGCGTTTGAAAGACTGGAGATCATAGGAAGCAGGAAATACAGACAGAGGGAGACAGTTCCAGAGTTGACCTGTTGCATAAATTCGAGACTGGGAGTAACGGTTAACTCTTGCATTAGAGAGTTGGACAGAAAAGGGATGAGAGTTTGCTACTAGACGGGTGCTACACACCCGTCGTAGAGGTGGAGGAATGCATGCAGACAGTTCAGAGGAGCAGTGTCCATTAAAGTAGAGATAGAAAAGAGATAAGGATGCAACAGTGTGGCGATGAGACAGAGGTTGAAGGGAGTCAGTAAGAGGAGGAGAGTTAATGAGACGAAAAGCCTTTGACTCCACCCTATTGAGAAGAGCTGTATGTGGGGAGCCTCCCCACACATAACAGTTAAACTCCACACAAGGGCGGATAAAACCCATGTACAGAGTCAACAATTGTGCAGGGGTAAAGAAAGAACAGAGTCGGCTTAGCACACTCAATCTCTTGGAAGCAGATTTTACGAGAGATGTAATATGATCTTTCCAAGATAAATCCCGAGTAAATGAAACCCCAAGCATGTTCAAGGATGATGGAGGCTTAAGCTGAATATTATTAAACATTAGTGTGTATACCTGTGGAAGATTTTGTCAGGTTGATAGGTGTAAGAACTGAGTCTTAGATGCATTAAAGACAACCAGATTATTTTTACCCCAGTCAGAGATACGAGCCAAGTCAGACATTAGGTGTGCCATAGCCTCATCCCTTGTTTGTTGAAATAACTGCTGAGATGGGAATTGCGAGAACCGAATGGAAAGGTGAAGGGTGGAGTCATCAGCGTATGAGTGGAAAGAGTTAGATGTACAGCTTAGAAGGTCATTGATGAATAAAAGGAAGAGAGTTGGTGATAGGACAGAGCCCTGAGGAACACCACTGTTAATAGATCTAGGAGAAGAACGATGGCCGTCTACAACAGCCGCTATAGAACGACCAGAAAGGAAGCTAGCAATGAAGGCACAGACAGAGAGATAGACACAGCAAGAGGGCAGTTTGGAAATTAAGATTTATTCCAGACTCGATCGAAAGTCTTTAAGATGTCAAGTGCAATGGCAAAGCTTTCGCCAAAGTCCCGAAAGGAGGATGACCAGGAGTCTGAAAGGTAGGTGAGAAGATCGCCAGTGGAGCGTCCATGACAGAACCCGTACTGACAATCAGAAAGAAGGTTGTGATAGGAAAGATGCCTTAAAATGTTTCTATTGAGAATTGACTCGAAAACTTTTGAAATACAGGACGTTAAAGCAATTGGACGATAGTTGGAGAGTTGGGAGTGGTCACCCTTCTTTGGGACTGGCTGAATGAGAGCAAACTTCCAGCAAGAAGGAAAGGTACAAGTTGACAGACAAAGGCGAAAGAGTTTGCCTAGGCAGGGTGTAAGCATAGAAGCACAGTTCTTGAGAACAACAGGAGGGACTCCATCAGGCCCATATGCCTTGTTAGTATTGAGGCCAGTGATGGCAGAAAATACATCAGCTGAAGAAATTTTAATGTCAGCCATGAGGAAGTCAGAGGGGGAAAGTGATGGAGGAACAGCACCGGAATCGTCTAAGGTGGAATTGGAGGAGAAAGTCTGTGCGAAGAGATCTGCTTTATCAGTAGAAGAAATAGCTACAGAACCATTAGAGAAGAAAAAAGGAGGAAAGGGTGATGAGGTAAAGTTGTTAGAAAAGTTTTTGGCAAGGTGCCAGAAGGAGCGGGAAGAATTCGAGCTGGAAAGTTGAGAGCATTTAGTACGGATGAAATTATTTTTAGCAGAGCGAAGAACAGACTTAGCACAATTCCGGGCAGAAACGTAAAGATGATGTGATTCAGGGGTGGGTTGGCTCCAGTACCTTTTGTAGGCCCTCTCCTTGTTGCGGACAGCATTAGAACAAGCATGATTAAACCAAGGCTTTCTTGTGTTAGTCAAAGGATATGAGAAAGGAATGTATGTTTCCATGCCCGAGAGAATAACCTCAGTAATGTGCAAGGCACACTCAGATGGCTCACGGCCATGGAAGCAATAATCATTCCAGGCAATATCAAAGAAGTACTGCCTGAGGGCCTCCCAATCCACGGCTCCAAAATGCCACAGATGACGTTTCCCAGGAGGGTCCACAGGCCGTACCAGAGTGATTGGACAGGTTAAGGTGATAAGGTTGTGATCAGAGGAGCCCAACGGAGAGAAAAGATTAACAGTGTAAGCAGAAGGATTAGTTGTAAGGAAGAGGTCAAGTATGTTGGAGCTCTCTCCAAGGCGGTCTGGGATACGGATAGGGTGCTGTACAAGCTGCTCTAGGTCATTAAGGATAGAAAAGATGTAGGTTTGTTCACCAGGTGGATCATTGAAAGGAGAGGAGAGCCAAAGGTGGTGGTGAACGTTGAAATCTCCTACAATGGAGATTTCAGAGAAAGAGAAATGGATAGAATGTGTTCCATCGTAGAAGTAAGATAGCCGAAGAATTTTTGATAGTCAGTAGAATTAGGGGATAAGTAAAGAGCACAGATATATTTAGTCAGAGAATGACAGGAAAGCCGAAGCCAGAGTGTACAGAATTCAGAAGAATCGAATTCAGGAACACGAGAGTAAGATAAGTTGCTGTGTATATATACACAACAGCCACCTTTGGTTTTGAAATAAGTATGGATAAAGTAGGAGGATATAGAAAATGGTTTCCTGTCAGTTGCCTCAGACAGCTGAGTCTCCGTTAGAAAAAGAAGGTGAGGTTTAGAAGAGGAGAGGTGGTGCTAAACAGAGCGAAAGTTAGAGGAAAGGCCCCGAATGTTGCTGAAATGAAGAAGAAGAGAGTCAGACAGTGGTTCCAGGCACCTCGAGTCGTCACCAGGAGAGGGGAGGAAGGTGGGGGAATTTATGGTATCCCCCCCTGGGGACTCCTAGGCTGGGTGATGAGATGCCATAATTTTTTGAATTTTGGAAAAGGAAGTGTAGTGTGTACTGTGCATGTAGTTCGGTGTAGATAGAGAAATTTGTATTGGAGAGCATGCTGGCCTACTCTCTGTGTAAATGAGACACCGAAAAGGTTCAGCAAAGTGGGATATATATATATATATATATATATATATATATATATATATATATATATATATATATATATATATATATATATATATATAATGTATTTAGTTTCACTTGTCTTACCTCTCTCTAAACCATTACTTTACATGTTAAATCTCCTGAGGATACTAACCTCAACATCAACTAAGTGATATCCTGTCACTAAGGACATCACCAATTTGACGTCAGGACATCACTTAAATTGACGTTGAGGTTAGTATTCTCAAGAGATTTAATCCGTAAAGTAATGGTTTAGAGAGAGGTAAGGCATGTTTAACTAAATACATTACACACACACACACACACACACATATATATATATATATATATATATATATATATATATATATATATATATATATATATATATATATATATATATATATATATATATATATATATATGTGTGTGTGTGTGTGTGTGTGTGTGTTCCATGTTTTAGAGAAAATGATGAAGCAGTATGGTGAAAGTTTTTGTTTTACACTTATATAAAATAACCATTTTTTCTTATTCACCTAGCAGATTTGTAGGTGGCTTCTTCTTTCCACTATTATAATGCATCGACATGAAAGGGTGATGGGCACGGAGAGAGAGAGAGAGAGAAAACGACAAAGCGAAAAACTACAGGATATAGTAAAAAGGGAGAAATGCCTGTATAGTAATGTGCTGTGGTGTGATGGATCCTGGACAGTAGGAGAAATATGTGGAAAGCGGGAGATAAAAACAAGAAAACGAATAAAAGAGGAAAAAGGAACAATGTGGTGGGAAGGAGAGGCATAAAAGCGGTGTGTGTGTGTGTGTGTGTGTGTCGAGGGAGGTACTACTGAATAAAAGTTGGAGAACGAATGCTACTATGTTAAATAAATGACGAAAGGATACAGTTAAATGGAACAGACAATCAGTAAAATAAACTGTAAACAATCAATAAAATTAGAGACAGAACCTAAAATGGAAAATATAGACTGAGAAACTGCAGAAAAAAAAATGGAAGAAGACAACGGAAAAATGAAATTACTGGAGAGCCTTTGGTGTGCAAAAATAAGAAAATAATAAATGAGATATAAAAAGAAAAGACTGAGTTACGAATACGAGCAAAGAAAATAACAGTGTGTAATGTAGCATTTTAAAGAGGAAATATCTCATTCCATATTCCCTTGAAGCTGCAGATACAATTCTTAACAGATGTGGAATGATGCAAGGGGAAAAAATGCTATGTTCCTGTGTTTCATCAAAATGAGATTGTCACTTACTATTAAGCAGGATGTTGGATTTATTGAAAAAAAAAAAAATGCCATTCCTTTATCGGGATTGTCTGTGTGTTTATGCATGTTAACTGGGTTGGACTCTGCGTAGCATTCTCTCTCTCTCTCTCTCTCTCTCTCTCTCTCTCTCTCTCTATATATATATATATATATATATATATATATATATATATATATATAAAGGAACAGGGGAAGGAAAAACAAATGAATAAAAAAAAATAACCCATACATAAGATTAAAGGTGCCTCCACTCGGAAAAAGTCTGTAGCAGCTGGACTTGTACAGCTGTAGTTCATACTTGGGGAGAAACCACTCTGAGGAAGCGAGTTCCAAGGAGATGCAGTTCGGGGAATAAAAGAATTCTGATAGGAAGAAGACCTGCGATATGAGAGTGCGACACTCCAATCATGAGCGCTACCAGATGCCCGAGTGGCTCGAGGGAAGGCATGGAGAGGTGGCACAATGGATGCAACTTCGTCTGAGCAGTTTGCCATAAAACTAACGCAAGGGAGGCAACATTACATCTTACTTGTAGGGGAGGTTGTTCATTCGTAATAGTAGGGTTATTAATAATTCTAACAGCTTTGGTCTGAATTTTGTCCAGCCGTTTTAGTGAAACCTCTCCACATTCATTCACCAAGGGTGAGCTATATTCCAGCTGAGGGCACACATGATTCCTTAAATTAAAGCTAGCTGCTCGTCAGTGATGTAGTTACGGACTCTGTACGATAATCCAGGTTTCTCTGAAGCGATATTAGCAAGTGATCTAACATAAGTCCAGCTGAGAGCATTGTTAAGTGAAACACCGAGAATTTCAATACTTTCAGAGATGGAAATATTAGTAGCACTGAAGGTAACATTTGAATCTGACAATATCTGTCAAACAGTAAATTGTATATATCTGGTTTTACTAGTATTAAAAGAGAATGTTATATTGTCCCCATTCATTGATCTTAGAAGAGTCTTGATTTATTGAGACTGCTGTACTGAGTTGTGAATTAGAAATACTGAACTTTGTGAATTGGTGTTTAAGTGTGAATGAACTTTGAAGTGTTGAGTCATCTGCATATGAATGGATGGGATTATGGGTGATGGATAAGAGACCATTAACGTGAATTACTGTAGGAATAGGAGGTGAGCCAGAATTGATCCTTGTGGTACACTGGAATTAATCGAGTGGAAACTGGAATTTACAGCATCTACTTTACTTCTTATCTTTCTGTTGCTGAGATATGAAGAAATCAGAGGAACAAAAGACGTTAGGCCATAGCAAGGGAGTCTGAACAGCAGGGAATGGTGTCACACTCTGTCAATTGCTTTAGAAACGTCAAGGCCCACTGCATGAGTTTCTCCGTGTTGGTCAGTTGACTGATGGATGGTGTGAGTTAGGAGATAGAATATATCAATAGTGGATATTTCGTGGCGAAAACCATACTGTCTATCACCAACTAAGTTGTTGGATTCAAAATGTTTAGCTATGTGTGTATTCATTACAATCTCAAATACTTTACCAAGAGAAGACGTGATTGCTATTGGTCTGTAATCAGAGGGGTCAGAGGAACTTCCTTTCTTCGGAACTGGGTGGATATTGGCCTCTTTCCAAGAATCAGAGAATGAAGAAGTACGTATACATAGTCTGAATAATTTTGTTAGAATAGTTCTGAGGAACACTTTTTCAAAACAGCTGGAGGAATTCCATCTGGACCTGGAGCTTTGTTGGTTTGTAAATTGTCAAAGGATGGATTTCACATATCTAGTCTGTATCTTAAGTGGAGCAATTTCAGGAGAGTCAAGTTCTAGTACAGGGACGTTCTGGCTGACTTCCGCTAAAGTAGAATTACTTGCAAATGTACTGGCAAGGATGTTCGCTTTACCACGCGGGTCATTTTTTACAGTGTTATCGACTGAAGATTTTTGTGGGGGAATGGGTGATGACATGTTGAAGTAAATATTGAAAGAATTTAGATTTGATCAGAATATTCGAGTGTCATCAGGATTGTTTCATAATTTAGATGCTTGGTTGTGAAGAACGCTTGATTTAGTGAGATTTATTACTACTTCTGATTGGTTTCCGGCAATTTGATGTTTTTTTTTTCTTTTAGGGAAGAGTTATATGCCAATGACCTTTGGATCGTTGCTGTGGCACAGTTACTATCAAAATATATATACAGAGAATTTGTGTAAACAGAGATTTCACGAAATCCCTAAGGAATTCGTGAAATGAGCTTAAACTGGTGTGGGTTAATGTGGGTTAGGTTAGGCAGGGATAATCAGGTTAAGTTCAAGTTAAGTTAGGCTAGGTTAGTTAGGTTAGGTTGGTTAGGCTAATTTATATAAATGCTTAACAAATTAGCATTTACATAAATTAACCTAACCTAACCCATCCCAACTAACTTAGCCTAACAGAACATAAACTTAACTTAGAATATCCCTGCCTAACCTAACCACTGCATAAATTAACCTACCCCACATTAACCCAGCCCAGTAAACTCACTTCACGAATTTCTTAGGGATTTTGTGAAATCCCTGTTTGCACAAGATAGACAGATAGATAGATAGATAGGTATATGCATATCTATTTTGTATATACTGTATACTGTAGCCTATATACACACTTACTGATGTCATTTTCCACGTACTGCCAAACTATACCCGAAGTTTAAACACTGGTGTGTGAATTGCTGGCAGGAGCTAAGATAATTCGAGTCTTACTCGTTTAGTAGTAATCTTTTATTTATCTTTCCCATGCATGACTTCCATAGTTAGTCAGATATCTGAAATAAACTGGCACAATAGGGATATCTTATTTTGTTCTTTGGAGGAAGGTATTCGCTTATCATATTGAAACTGATAGATAATAATAACATGTTTGGCAGGGTACAAAGAAAAAAATGGTTCACAGTACTTTTTTGTACTTGGGTTGTCCACAGTTGGGTGAGCGTGACTGCGTGTCAGTAGAGGTGGGATAGTTTATTGCGTCCTGAAGGGCTCGTGCAACATCCCTTTCATATTCTTTCCTTTCTTGCACTTCATTCTCAGGTTTTCTTCTTTGCTCATGACACTACCGAAATGTTTTAATGAACTTTTCTCCATTTCCTGGCCAGTCAGCTTCACTATACACTCTGTGATAAAACTTCTAAAAAAAAAAAATCATAACTTTACTCTTTGCTAAGTTTCCCTTAAAATTTTGCTTCATAAACATACAGTACTTCCAAACTCATCCACCAGCCACTGCTTATTTCACTTACCTCAATGTGATACAATCACAGAATGACGGAAAATCAATACCGGCGATTTCCAGACCCCACTCTTACTCAGTAGGGACACTCTAGCATCCACTGCCATATCGTGCACTTCTTTTACATCATTATGCCTCCCCCCACCTATGGTGGAGGAGGCATTAAGGCCCAAACTCAGGAAGAGGTTTAAACCTCGGGTTTGAGCCTTGTTCAGACCATGACTTGGGGATTATTCGATCCCGGATTATATACCTGAGTTCAGCCATACTCAAGTCGCTGGATTATATTACAGATAATCAAAGACTGAGTAATCCGGGACTTAAACCTCAGACTGAAGCACGCATTCGGACACGGCGATCACAGCCAATCTCCATGCTTTTTTAAACTAACTGTGATTTGAATATGATGGGGGGAAGAAGCCTCTAAAGCAAAAGGAAAGTCTCTCCCTGCCCAGTTAGTGCATTATTATGTCAAAAAATAATCCAGTATAAGTAAACATACGCAGTTCTACTTCCAAATAGTCTGTTATATTTTTCTTATTATTTCTGGGGTGGTAAATAAACGATTCTTCTTAAATCTGTCTCCCCGCTGTTTTTAGCTATGTTCCACGGTAGCAACTGTTGTCTGATACCTAAGCGTAATGGCGGAAGTGACTTGTTCGCGGCTTGGCACCCCGGCCACCATTTAGTACTCCATTGCGATTCACGATAAATGGGGATCTACACACCTTGCTTGATAAGAAGATAATCTAACCTAACGAAATTTATTCTAATCTAGTCTCATATAACATGATCTATCCATATATGACCAAAAAATCCTACATAAATCGCCGTCACCTAACAAGGTAACGTATTTTAAGCCATCGGAACACAAACTAACCACACCTAACCTAACAGTTTAACCAAACCTAACATAGCCTAACTGTACCAAACAATTTAACCTTCCCTAACCTAACCTCCAGTTGGGAAAAGGGAAAGGAAGTCCACTCCACAAAATAATCGCCACTAGAGCAAAAGGGAAAAAACAATGTCAACAGAGAAACAACATCAACATGAAAAATAATTTACTCCCATAAAAGTTAAAAAAAAAAAAATGAAACGGAAAAGGTAAATTAATTTGGGTTGATATGAGTACATTTCAGTAAGCCTCTTCCACTACGCCGGAAACAAACAATCGTGGAAAAGGCTAAAGGAACGTATTGATAACAGGGGGTAGCGGGAATTCAGCAGGAAAAGGTCATCTACCACCCTGAAAATAGTCAGATATATACAGAAAACACACTGCACGAGTACGGACAGAATTGGTAAGGTCTTCCTGGTGCTTAAAATAAAGCGTAATACCATGAACAAAATTTCGCCGAAAGTATGTTTCGGATCTCAACACATAGATGTCTCGCAACGCCTGGCTGGGGAAGAGGGAGAGCAAGGAGAGGGGTGAGGGGAGGAGGTTGTAGTGGAAAGAGACAGTTCGAAGTGAAAAGATACAACAGACGGGTAAATTATTAATACACAGCTACCAGACCCTTACAGATGGAGAAGACAATTTCCGGTGTTATGACGTGAGAAATATAGCTAGGACAACAGAAAGAAGGAAGCATATAGTAAGTGAATGAGAAACAGGGGCGTGGAAGAAGTTGTGAGACGGAAGAGAGAGTTGTATGTAGAGAGGAAGAAAGAGGTGAAAAGATTAGTAAGAGAGAATAAGAAGAGAGTGGAAGAGAAATTTGGAAGGAATTTGATTGTAAATTGGAAGGAATGTAAGAAAATGTTCTGGAAAGAGGTAAAGAGAGTTAGACAAGGTGCCTAAGAAGTTAGTTTCGGAGTGAAAGATGAAAATGGTAGATTACTAGTGAAGAAGGAAGAAAAAGTGAGTAGATGGAGAGAACACAATAATGAATTGTTGAACACAGAGAAAAGTAATGCGAGTATAAGTGGCTGGGGAATGGCTGGGAGACGGAGGGACGTGAGAAGAGAGGAAGAAATCAGTAGGGTGGAAGTTGTAGAAGCAATGAAGAAAGTTAAAATGGGGAAAGCCCCAGGAATTGATGAAGTGTGTGGTGAAATGCTGAAGCTAGGGGAGAGATCAAAGTCAAGTCAAAGTCAAAGTCAAAGTCAAATGTTTATTTAGCCATAGAGATTACAATAGTTGACATAACACTTAGTTTACTAGCGGCTGACCCTTTTGAGAGTCCGGGAACTCTCCTTAAAGGCACCTTGTATTTCTTGCACTTTTGGTAAACAAAAAGTGCAAGAATGGCCTGGGAGGAATGTAGAGTCCCGGATGATTGGAAGTCAGGTATAATTATTCCCTTGTACAAAGGAAAAGGGAAAAAAAGAAGTATGTTGTAATCACATGGGCATTTGTCTTCTTAGTGTAATAGGAAAAGTGTATGGTAGGATACTTATTGACAGAGTTAGAGAAAGAACAGAGGAATTAGTTGGAGAAGAACAGGGAGGCTTTAGGAAGGGAAGAGGTTGTGTAGATCAGATATTCATTCTTAGATCTTTAGTGGAAAAGTTTCTAGAGAAGGGAAAGATGTTGTAAGCGGCTTTCATGGATTTGGAGAAAGCATATGACAGGGTGGATAGACAAGGATTGTGGAAAGTATTAAGAATATGTGGAGTAGATGGAAAGTTGTTGAATGCAGTGAAGAGTATGTATGATGGTGCTAAGGCTGCAGTACGTGTGGATGGTGAACTAAGTGAATTTTTCTCTTTGGAAGTTGGGTTGAAACAGGGATGTGTCATGTCTCCATGGTTGTTCAATCTGTTCATGGATGGGGTAATACAAGAGGTACAAGGTAGGGTAGTGGATGTTGGAGTGGACTTGGTGAGAGAGGATAGTGTCTGGAAACTCCCTGTACTGTTGTTTGCAGATGATACTGTGTTGTTGAGTGAAGACGAAGGAGAGCTGCAAGGCTTGGTGGATGAGTTTGGGAGAGTGTGCAAGAAACGGAATCTAAAGGTGAATGTAGGGAAGAGTAAAGTGATGGTCTTTGAGAGAGGTGAAGTCAGTGAATGTACAGCGAGGTTAGATGGTGAGGAATTGGAAAATGTGAGTACGTTTAAGTACTTGGGTAGTGTGATGAGTAAGGATGGAGGTTTGGAGGGTGAAGTGCTTGAAAGGGTACAGCAGGGAAGAAAGGTTGCTGGTTCTTTGAAAGCAATGATAAAAAACAGGAAAGTGAGCATGGAAGTGAAAAAGTTACTACATGACAGTATTGTGATACCAACTCTAACGTATGGAAGTGAAGCTTGGACATTGCTGGAAGGACACAAGTCAAGAGTGAGAGCAGTGGAAATGAGTTATTTAAGAGGAGGCTGTAGAGTCACATGGAGAGACAGGCTGACGAATGAGGATATAAAGGAGCGTTGTGGTGTGGATGTGATAGTAAGTGTTATGAGGAACACACTGAGGTGGTTTGGCCATATGGAGAGGATGGAGGGTGAAAGACTGACGAAGAGAGTGTATGTGAGTGAGGTGGAGGGGGGAAGAGGGAGGGGGAGGCCGAGGATAAGATGGAGGGATGAGGTGGAAAGGTATATGAGAGAGGGGTGTGTGAGTTGGGAGCAGGGCAGTGAAATGGCGGGGGACCGGACGACGTGGAGGCGATTTGTTTGTGGCCACCCCAAACGGGATTGAGGCGTCTGGCAATAGATAGATAGATAGATAGATGTTCGTTTGCATGGAGATGCAGAAAACAATCGAGGAATTGAAGGAACGTTGTGATGCTGAAGTGGTTGTGATTGAAAGCGTTAGGAGATATAGTCTGTGATGGATTGGAGATGCAAAGTAAATAGGGTATAGACCTTTTCCAGTGACCTCACAGAAATCACGTGGTTTTGTTTACAACTCGATACTGAACGGCAAACTCCTCGTAGTAGTGGCTGTCCAGACAGGGCTGTCAGGGACAGAACTGTCAGATATATGCAGAAATCTTGATCATCGCCACCAAGATATGTACAGGAACAAGATAAAGTGTTTGGGGCTGGATCCTTACTCCAGATCTACTGTAGTGAGAAATTCACCAGTTTCAAGGATTGGGGACCGAAACCAGATCTCGGATATGGCGACCTCTATCACTATTTGGTGAACACCCCGTCAAAGTTCACCGGGGCAACCCTCAAGGTAGACAGACATTCATACTGTATATGTGTAATATAGCTAGCTGCAATTGACATGCAGTACATGTAAATTGGTAATCAGTAAATTTTTTACTTGGGACCAAGGGGGTTGGGATTGTAAATGACGACTGACTGTGAATCGAGTAGTTGATGAATGGAATAGGTTACCCAATGAAGTAGTTGCTGCCTCCTCTCTAGAAAGTTTCACGCATAGGCTAGATAAGCTTATGGCAGGTATAGGTTGTAAATAAAATTTGTGATTCTTGTGGTCACACTCCTGTGACAGCTGCCTGGCATGGGCCTGCATGGGCTAATATAGGCAGGGTAGATAAATCACGCTTTTGTGGGAGCTGTCTAGCGTGGGCCTATTGGCCTACTGCAATTATTCTCTCTTTTTAATCATCAAGTTAGGTTGGTTGGGTTAGCTTGGTTTGGTATTTAAAAATATAATAATTTCCGAAAGAAATGAATATTAGATTCAAATTAATCACATTATAAAACACTGAGAAATGAAAATTTTAAACTTCAGTGTGAATTTGGTGTAATTCTGGAAATTTGCCAAAAATTTACTTATTTTGGAAATTTCAGTAATTATAGCCCTAGATACATAGACACAGCCTATACATACGTTTAAAATAGTTTAATTAACATAAAATGCAAAATTGACAGTGTATGTTAAAACTGTCAAGTTAACTTTTACACTACAACTGAAGCAACATTGGCACAGATTTAAATTAAAGTCATTTATTTCATGCTGATGAATACAACATAAAACTTATAGACTTAACAATATATTTTTAATGATATTACATTTTACATTAACAAGAAAGTCATAATACATGCCTGGTAAAAGATAAATATAAAGGGCTGTTGATAAAAGTACGGTATTTATCCTCTCAGTTGTGATTATTTTTGTAATCAGTGAAAAATGTATATTTAACTGGCGCATGTATTGGCAGTTTGACTTTCACTGGAACAATGAAAGTGAAAATTATACATAGTAGTACTAGTAATTATGCTTTAGTTGTAACTGAAACATTGTCTGGCATACAGATTCACACTTGTATATTACCGTACAGTTTTACACTGAAGTGTTCAATAGCGTTCTGTACTGCACTACCATTAAAGTGATCCACCATGACACAAATATTAGTTTCAAATAAATCACACTGAAAAACACTGAAAAAATATAAATTTAATTTTTAACCTAACCTAACCTAACGTAATCTTACCTAACCTTGCCTAACCTAACCTAACCTTCAGTATGACCTAACCTGTAATATAATCAGTGTTACTTACGCATCTAACATTCGTGATCATCACTGCTACGAAGAATATAGATTATGCCTGATTTCGTTTGGATGAAACTCTGGAATAATACCAAAACAAGGCCTGTGACATGGACCTTCCCCCTCTTTTCCCACGCACACACATGGCCATGTGGGTCTTTTCCTCTGTGACATTAACATAATTAGGCTATCCCATGACAACTGCAGCTGCAGAGAATGGTAAATATGCCTGTATCTACTCTCAAAACATCGGCTTACCTGATATGAAATGCTTGCAACAGAGCCGGGTGTAGGCCGTTGGCTGCCAATTCTTCCTCATCACGGCACCTATCCAGTTATGTCGCCTTTCCTCATTGGCTAGAAACCGGTAGAACTGTACACCACTTCCAGTTTTCTGCCTTGCCTTACAGCTGAAGGCACAGCAGTGGAATACCTTTGTGGAATCTGCAATTCTCTCTCTCTCTCTCTCTCTCTCTCTCTCTAAACTTCCAATAATTTGCCGTCCAATGGGGCGTCGTAAACAAAAGTCACATGACTCGTGACGTCAAGTGGAAAAGATGTATTACAGACTGACAAGAAAAGCGTATGTGAGTGGGGTGGACGGGTCGAAGGGGAGACCGAGGATTAAATAGAGGAACAGGGTGTAGAGAAATATGAGAGAACAAGGGGCTGGAGTTAACGATAAGGGAGCCAGATGGTAGAGGACAGGGTGGCATGGAGGCGACTTGTTTATGGCCACCCTTACCGCTTAAGGCGTTTGGCCATAAACAGTTAAGGAGATATATTTCCGCTACTGTATCCTGACATGTTGATATAGACAATAAAATCCGTTACTTGCTGCGATGATCTGTTACTTGCAGAATGGACAGCACATCGCAGGTTCAAAACAATAATTCTATATCTTGTAATATATTTATCTTTCCCTTGAATTCGTATCGTAATTTCCAATTTTTCTAGCTACATCCAAGCGATTTCTTTCATACTTCGACAAAATTAAAATCGGACTGTTAGATAATGGTCATTATAAATGTCACCACAGTTGAACTGCATAATTTGTCGGCAGGAAGTAGAAAAACAATATTACATTATCTAGCAGAAAGGACTAAACACTTTTAATGTAACCGGTAAAAAAGTAAAGAAAAAAAAGTAAAAATTTACGTATTCAATAGTAATAGGAAGATGTGAATTAGAGAGGAAACAAAAGCAGAAAAGTAGCACTACTCGTGTGTCAACGGAAACAGGTGACATAACCAAGCTCTAGTACCAAAGAGGAGAAAAAAGCCAGTATTAAGGAAGGATCAACAGTGAGTGAAGAAGGTAAAGCTGGTGTGTGAAGCGCGAGGCGGCTGAGAGGGAGGTGGGCCAATAAAGGAGAGGAAATGAGAGACCCTCGGGAATACAAGGAAGATATGAGAAGCCGAGACGGACGTGAGAGAGAGAGAGAGAGAGAGAGAGAGAGAAACTTACTTTAGGAGTGGTTGCAATTAAGGTGCCCAAATTATCGAAAAAGCAAACAAATAAAAAAAATACCATATAATTGTAAGATTCATCTTAACCATGAATAAGTATATATCCTTGCAATACTCTGGTTTCAGAAAAGGTTCTTCATAATACGTATGAATATAGCGTGATGTTCGTTATGTAATTTTACCAGTGTTGACGTAGAAAAAATACACTACCGCCAGCCAGCCCGCGGCACAGCAGTGTCAAAATTATTAACTCACTAGAGTTCTGTCGCGATACTCACTTTTGTCACATCCTTTGTAGACTTTTTTCTTTTAATGAAATTTTACAAAAGTTTGTGTTCTAGCAAACACTGATATGAACTGGACTGGAAGATGCATAAAATAATGCACCTCAGAAAGCACATACTGTACCTCCCACCCCCTTTTTTGTCGCAGACTTGTAACTTTCCTTGCTCCAAATTTAATCCAATTGTCGTCGATCATTATTCCAAACTTCGTGCAACTTCATCCATTTTTTATGCATGGTGGTGCCAGAATTTCTTCTCAGACAAAATCATTTGAGCCGAAAATCCAACGTTACTGAAAAATGTAATAATGTTGGAATTGGTCGCCTTCAAGCAGTGGCACAGATTTATCCAAAGATGTTGCCCTATAATACATACGTCTCTCAGCTCCCTCTCTATCCCCGGAAAGGAGGATGGTGAACTGCAGTAGTGCTACTTCAGCCTGCAGTATACTGGGCTAGCGTTCATATGAGCCGAGGGTCACAAGAGGTAAACTCGGACATGAAAACAAAATCCTATTCCTCATCCAGGTATAAACTATCGCTGAATTATTTATTTTGCAAAGAAGACCATTTAAAGAATTCCTATTAGTGATTTAGTTGTACGGGAAATTTTAAGAAAGTGTGGTATTTTTCATTTACTTTTTTGTATCCGCTCGTAATAAGCAACAGTGATGAAATGTAATACTCAATACAGCATGGAAACTGTTATTCCCGGGATGGACAGGCATCATGACTTTTTATGGAAATGTAACTCAACATCAGTTTCCCTTTTGTAGCATAAAAAAATATCCATAGAGTATGTGATGGTGCCTCGCTTTCTTTCCACTATTTTTATTGTGACCATAATGGAGATGGGAGCGCAGGGTGGGAGCGAGGGACGGGCGGGCGCATGGAAGGACAATGTGGAGCGGGAGCCTTTTTTTTTTTTTTTTTTTTTATGTGAGGATGAAGGAACCAAAGGCAACGAGCCCGCAGAACTGTTCCTTCCAAGAGAAAAACAAAATACAAGGGAGAGACAAATTCAAGATCCATTCATTTCGAGATGCCTGGACACACTGCGTTTGAAAGACTGCAGATCACAGGAAGCAGGAAATACAGACAGAGGGAGACAGTTCCAGAGTTGACCTGTTGCATAAATGATGCACTGAGAGTAACAGTTAACTCTTGCATTAAAGAGTTAGACAGAAAAGGGGTGAGAGTTTGCTGCTAGGCGGGTGCTACGCGCCCGTCGTAGAGGTGGAGGAATGCATACAGACAGTTCAGAGGAACAGTGACCATTGAAGTAGCGATAGAAAAGAGATAACGATGCAACAGTGCGGCGAAGAGACACAGGTTGAAGGGAGTCAGTAAGAGGGGAAGACTGAATGACGAAAAGCCTTTGACTCCACCCTATTGAGAAGAGCTGTATGTGGGGAGCCTCCCCACACAGGAGAGTTGTACTCCACGCAGGGGCGGATAAAACCCCTGTATAGAGTTAACAATTGGGCAGGGGTAAAGAAGGAACAGAGTCGGCTTAGCACACCCAATTTCTTGGAAGCAAATTTTACAAGAGATGTAATATGATCTTTCCAAGGTAAGTTCCGAGTAAATGAAACCCCAAGCATGTTCAACGATGATGCAGGATTAAGCTGAATATTATTAAACAATAGTGGGTATACCTGTGGAAGATTTTGTCGGGTTCATAATTGCAAAAACCGAGTCTTTGATGCATTAAAAACCACCAGATTATTTTTACCCCAGTCAGAGATACGAACCAAGTCAGACATTAGGTGTGCCATAGTCTCATCCCTTGTTTGTTGAAGTAACTGCTGAGATTGACTTTGTGGGAATCGAACGGAAAGGAAAAGGGTGGAGTCATCAGCGTATGAGTGGATAGGGTTAGATGTACAGCTTAGAAGGTCATTGATGAATAAAAGGAAGAGAGTTGGTGATAGGACAGAGCCCTGAGGAACACCACTGTTAATAGATCTAGGAGAGGAACGATGGCCGTCTACAACAGCGACTATAGAACGACCAGAAAGGAAGCTAGCGATGAAGGCACAGATAGAAGGATAGAAACCTTAAGATGGCAGTTTGGAAATTAAAGATTTATGCCAGACTCGATCGAAAGCCTTTGAGATGTCAAGTGCAATGGCAAAGCTTTCGCCAAAGTCCTGAAAGGAGGATGACCAGGAGTCTGAAAGGTAGATGAGAAGATCCCCTGTGGAGCGTCCCTGACAGAACCCATACAGACGATCAGAAAGAAGGTAGTGATAAGAAAGATGCTTTAAAATTTTTCTATTGAGAATAGACTCAAAAACTTTTGAGATACAGGATATTAAAACAATTGGACGATAATTAGAGGGTTGGGAATGGTCACCCTTCTTTGAGACTGGCTGAATGAGAGCAAACTTCCAGCAAGAAGGAAAGGTACAAGTTGACAGACAAAGGCGAAAGAGTTTGCCTAGGCAGGGTGTAAGCACAGAAGCACAGTTCTTGAGAACAACAGGAGGGACTCCACCAGGCCCATATGCCTTAAAAGTATTGAGGCCTGTGATGGCAGAAAATACATCAGCTGAAGAAATTTTAATGTTAGCCATGAGGAAGTCAGAGGGGGGAAGTGATGGAGGAACAGCACCGGAATCGTCTAAGGTGGAATTGGAGGAGAAAGTCTGAGCAAAGAGATCTGCTTTATCAGTAGAAGAAATAGCTACAGAGCCATCAGAGTAGAAAAGAGGAGGGAAGGATGATGAGCTAAAGCTGTTGGAAAGGTTTTTGGCAAGGTGCCAGAAGTAACGGGAAGAATTCGAGTTAGAGAGTTGAGGGCATTTTGTACGGATGAAATTATTTTTAGCAGAGCGAAGAACAGACTTAGCACGATTTTAGGCAGAAACGTATAAAAGATGTGATTCATGGGTGGGTTG
Organism: Coenobita brevimanus; assembly: GCF_032717465.1. Classification (NCBI taxonomy): domain Eukaryota; kingdom Metazoa; phylum Arthropoda; class Malacostraca; order Decapoda; family Coenobitidae; genus Coenobita; species Coenobita brevimanus. The sequence goes on from NC_137041.1 coordinate 30,216,897, forward strand.
CCTCAGGTAGCTTTTATAGGCCCTCTCCTTGTTGCGGACAGCATTAGAACAAGCGTGATTAAACCAAGGCTTTCGTGCATTAGTCAAAGGATATGAGAAAGGAATGTATGCTTCCATGCTCGAGAGAATAACCTCTGAAATGTGCAAGGCACACCCAGATGGCTCCCGGCCATGGAATCAATAATTATTCCAGGGAAAATCAAAGAAATACTGCCTAAGGGCCCCCCAATCCGCAGCTCCAAAGTGACACAGACGACGTTTCCCTGGAGGGTCCGCAGACTGTACCTGAGCGATAGAACAGGTTAAGGTGATAAGGTTGTGATCGGAGGAGCCCAACGGAGAGAAAAGATTAACGGTGTAAGCAGAAGGATTAGTTGTAAGGAAGAGGTCAAGTATGTTGGAGCTCTCTCCAAGGTGGTCAGGGATACGGGTAGGATGCTGTACAAGCTGCTCTAGGTCATTAAGGATAGAAAAGATCTAGGCTTGTCCACCAGGTGGATCAGTGAAAGGAGAGGAGAGCCAAAGGTGGTGGTGAACATTGAAATCTACAAGAATGGAGATTTCAGAGAAAGGAGAAATGGATAGAATGTGTTCCATTGTAGAAGTAAGAGAGTCAAAGAACTTTTGATAGTCAGTAGAATTAGGAGATAAGTAAACAGCACAGATATATTTAGTCAGAGAATGACAGGAAAGCCGAAGCCAGAGTGTAGAGAATTCAGAAGAATCGTGTTCATGAACACGAGAGCAAGATAAGTTGTTGCATATATATATACACAACAGCCACCTTTGGCTTTGAAATGAGTATAGAGAAAGTAGGAGGATACAGAAAAGGGTCTGCTGTCAGTTGCCTCAGACAGCTGAGTCTCAGTTAGAGGAAGAAGGTGAGGCTTAGAGAAGGAGAGGTGGTGCTCAACAGAGTGAAAGTTAGAGGAAAGGCCACGAATGTTGCAGAAATGAAGAAGAAGAGAGTCAGACAATGGTTCCAGGCATCTTGAGTCGTCACCGGGAGAGGGGCAGAAGGTGGGGGCATTTATGGTCCCCTCCCCCTGGGGACTCCGAGGCTATATTATTCGACGCCATTTTTTTTTTTTTTTCCAAATTTTGAAAAGGAAGTGTGGTGTGTACTGTGCATGTAGTTTGGTGCTGAGTGTTAGAGAAACTTGTATTGGAGAGCATGCTGGCCTACTCTCTGTGTTACTGAGACACTGAAAAAGTTCAGCAAAGGGGGATGGTCGGGACCTAGTCCCGAGGGCTGATGAAACGGGAGCTCCTGCTCTCTCTGTCATCAGCTTTGGGGGTACTGCCCTGCTCGACTGGTGCTACAGTCTACTCCTACTGGTGGAAGAACAGCAAATTGGAACAAGTGAACATTATGTGATGTTGTACGACGGAACCTGTGTCGTAGGAGAAGAATAACGGGCAAGCTGGAGTAAAACCAACACCGATAAATTAACTGTTGAGAGGAACGATAATCGAAAAAGAATAGAGAATGTGTGAAGATGAGATACGTGTGAATGAAGATGAAAAGTGAATAGGAAAATAATGAGAAAGGATTAAATGCGACTGGTAATCAGCCAGATGATGGGTGATACTTATGATGAATCAGAATAAAAACCAGTAGCTGACACAATATAACAAAGAAAAATTTGAACTGAATATACAAGACTGGGTACTTACCGTGAAATATTAGTGTGAGGAGAAACTGAAAAAAAAAAATGCAGACAGAAGATAAAGAATCGATATAAATGAAGATTGCGAAAATTATCAGATATGCAAAAAATGAGAAAAAGGAGGATCAGCATGAGGTTTAAATATAAAATGGGGATATGAGCATATATATGGTGAATGTGAAGCGTTGTTGTTGTTGTTGTTTTTTTAAGCCGAAATTAACAGTTCTTTCTGCCTTGAAATGAGGCCAGAAAAAAATGCATGGTGTGTTTACAATGTCATCCAAGAATTGGTCCAGTGTTACAGAATGTGATTGAAAGCCGAAGACACGAGCTGGCCCTTAATGAACCTCACATCAAGGGATAAGGCCTCAGAAGCTATTGTGATCAGGAATATTATATAAGAGAGAACAAGCTGAAGCTGAGCCACACGAGAACATTCATTCTCTCTCTCTCAACGCCAAGAAACTACGAGTGAATAACCGTACCAGTCACCACTGTTCCTTCATACTTTCGATGAAAAAAAGTTAGAATTTTAAAAACATGCTTCTCGATAGATTATTTATCGAAATGAAGTGTTATACATCCGGGTGTTTTATTAATTCATTGACAAATTTAAAAGAAAATAAAAACAAAAAAACACACCTCATCTTCCTGCAAGTATCATGATTTCGGACAGCGGAGATCTTAAAAAAAATCTTCGGACCATATATTAAATATTTTACTAATGTATATGTACTCATCATCTAAAATATAACCAAAATTTAAATATATAACATATTCAGATCTATCAATCTATCTATAGCCCGACGCCTTAATCCCGCAAAGGGTGGCCGCAGACAAAACGCCTCCAAGTCGCTCTGTTACCCACCATTTGACTACCCTCCCCCCAACTCACCCCCCCCTCCCTCATATACCTCTCAACTCCATCCCTCCACCTCATCCTCGGTCTACCCCTCCCTCTTCCTCCCTCCACCTCACCTACATACACCCTCTTAGTCAGTCTTTCATTCTCCATTCTCTCCACATGTCCAAACCACTTCAGTGTATTTCTCCTAATCTTCTCAACCACATCCACATCTACCCCACAACGTTCCTTCACTTCTTCATTCGTCAACCTGTCCCTCCACGTCACTCCACATGCTCCTCTCAAGTAACTCATTTCCACTGCTCTCACTCTTAACTTGTTCCCCTCTTGCAAGGTCCACGCCTCGCTTCCATACGTCAGGGTAGGGATCACAATACTATCATGCAGTGACTTCTTAACTTCCATACTCACCTCTCTATTTCTCATCACTGCTTTCAGTGTACCAACAACCTTCCTTCCCTGCTGTTCCCTTTCACGCACTTCATCCCCCAAAGTTCCATCCTTACTCATCACACTACCCAAGTACATGAATGCACTCACATTCTCCATATCCTCACCATCCAACCTCACTGCACACTCTGTGACTTCATTCATCTCAAACACCATAACTTTACTTTTGTTTACATTAACTTTCAGATTCCTCCTCCTACACACTGTGCCAAATTCATTCACCAAACCTTGCAACTCCAATTCATCTTCACTCAACAATACTGTATCATCTGTACATGAATGGGGTTATAAAAGAGATACAAGGTAGGCCAGTGGATGTTGGAGTGGCCATAGTGAGAGGGCGCAGTGTTTGGAAACTCCTTATACTGTTGTTTGCTCATGATACCGTGTTGTTAAGTGAAGCAGAAGGGGAGCTGCAAGGCTTGGTGGATGAGTTTGGAAGAGTGTGTAAGAATCGAAATCTAAAGGTGAATGATTGAAGAGTAAAGTTATGGTCTTCAAGAGAAGTGAAGTCAGTGAATGTACAGTGAGGTTGGATGATGAGGAGATGGAAAATGTGAGTACGTTTAAGTACCTAGGTAGTTTGATGAGTAAGGATGGAAGTTTGGAGGGTGAAGTGCTTGAAAGGGTACAACAAGGAAGAAAGGTTGCTGGTTCTTTGAAGGCAGTGATAAGAAACAGGGAAGTAAGCATGAAAGTGAAAAAGTTACTAAATGACAGTATTGTGATAACAACTCTAACGTATTGAAGTGAAGCTTGGATGTTGTTGGAGGGACACAAGTCAAGAGTGACAGCAGTGGAAATGAGTTATCTGAGAAGAGCCTGTGGAGTCACATAGAGAGACGGACTGACAAATAAGGATATAATGGATCATTGTGGTGTGGATGTGGATGTGATAGGAAGCGATAGGAGAAACACACTGAAGTGGTTTGGCCATGTGGAGAGGATGGAGAGTGAGAGACTGACGAGGAGAGTGTATGTGAGTGAGCTGAGGGGGAAGAGAGGGAGGGGGAGGCCGAGGATGAGATGGAGGGATGGCGTGGAGAGGTATATGAGCGAGGAGGATGTGAGTTGGGAGCAGGGCAGTGAAATGGCGGGGGACAGGGCGACGTGGAGGCGATTTGTTTGTGGCCACCTGTATGGGTTTAAGGCGTCTGGCAATAGATAGATAGATAGCTATCCCTATATATTTATAGATAGACAGATAGATAGATATATACAGGAGTAGACCCTCGTTATCCGCGAGGGTTATGTTCCAGAAACCCCCGAGGAAGGCAAATTCCGCCGATACACAAGTCATCATCACAAAATGGCATATGATTTCTACATAAGCTAACCCATCCCTGAAAAAATAAAAACATACTTTAAAATATTACAAATACATTTTAACACTCACCAAAAGACAGTGTGTTCTCTTTATAACCTTCATACAGTGCTGACGATTGCTGTATGACGATGATGATTGTTGTATAGATGACGATGATTGTAGTGCAGTACCTACACTGCCAATGTGGTGAGGCGATGAGATGTGTGGCGGCACTGTAGGTAAGCTGTGAGTCTAGTCTGACGCTTCTGACAGGCTGCCAGATAACACATTGCCCTCTCTTTGGCTTAGGATTGGAGCCATTTTTCATTTACACAATGAAGTACAGTTGAGTTGTAAACACGAGAAGGGCAACGACGACGTAAGTAACGAACTGATGAGTGTTTACAATAAGACTGGCGGAGTGGCGGGAATGCCCGTGGATGCGGGTATGCTAACTGTAGCTACAAAAGAAGTGCGAGTTGCGCGCCAATTACAAATTAAGTTACAGCGTATAGTACAGTATTAAAATAAGTTTGATCGGCAGAAACTTAAATCCGCGGATATATATATATATATATCATCATCAGCCGTTGAGGTCCACTGCAGGACCGGCCTATCCCTACCGAAGTGGGGACGATACAGCCAATTTATCTCTACCCAGTGGCTTAGGCTGTCTGGTAGAGACTGTATGCAGGGTGAGAAGTGCTTGTAAGTGTAACTGTAGTGTTGTAGTGGCATTGGATGTGTGTGTAGTCTGTGAACCAAGTGTAATCGGCCAGCCTTGAGCCGAGTGGGTGCAAGCATACTAGTATGCGACTGGTTCAACCACAGCACCCCTTATGTCTGCCAAAGTAGCAAGTGGCTCAGTGAACGATTCCTAAAGTTTTTACAACTCTAGAGGGAGGCGAACCCTCGTCCACCAGCGTGCGAAACGCACACTCCACCACTGTACCGCAGAGTGTGTATATATATTTATATATATATATATATATATATATATATATATATATATATATATATATAATTATTGCTCCAATAATAGCGCTGAAATCACAGGTTAGGCTACTTAGTTCCGACATAGCAAGCACCGGCGAACAGTTACTTGTCACTGTGTGGCATTGTGCAAGGAAAAAACATCAAACACTCAGATGTTTAACCTTAGTGGCCTCATGCTGCTAAAGCACCTTAACTCATGAACCTACCAGGCGTTGGTTTAGTTACATATTTGCCACCCACTGTGATAAAGAGTTTTTGGGTTATGTGAAACAAGTTAGCTTGTCGCAAAGTGTAGTCACTTGAAGGTAGTACTAGTATTGTTTTCTTTTGTCATTGGTCGCCACCCCATTGGTGCGGGAAATGTCAGTCATTAATTCTCGTTTCTATTTTCAGCTTCAGTGTGTAACAGGCTACACCATAGCGAATTTCAAATATCTACAGGAAGGCTTCGGTGAATACTCAGGAGTTTATTCCTACCTCTGCACTTCTTATTTGTTATAACTAATTGACGGTAAGCCAGTTAACACCTCTCCCTGTTATAACCTGTAGCAGCCTCTCACTTCGGATACTCAGTTATACTGCAATGGCATTTATATCAGTTCTGATAAGAAGTATGTGTAAGTAACTGTCTAGAACGCCACAGAGAGCATAATTCTAGCTGCATTTACACCAACTTCCCACCCGAGTCTTCTTACTCCCTCTGATCCTGTTCTTTGTGTCTCACTCACACCCACAGGTGTAGGAAATGTGTGTGGAGAGAAGGCCATGATCAATGCAATATACCTGTATATATATATATATATATATATATATATATATATATATATATATATATATATATATATTGTGTGTGTGTGTGTGTGTGTGTGTTTTGCCCAGTAGAATGAGACAGGGCGCATTATTTTGATAAAGAAACAGACTACACTATAATTTACATGTCACTCAAACCATGTAGAACAATTCTTATTTTATATACACCCAGCGTTTTATATAAAAACCGTATGAAAAAGTTAGAGGACACTTCGCTTTTCCATTCATCTGCCATTCCTTTACTTGATTTGACCCCATCCTTCGTTTACTAGGTTATCGGGTGGTCGAGCAACTTGTGAGACAAAAACTTGCTTGGACTGCGTGGACACCGTGTTAGCTTCGTCGTAAGCTTCTCACTGAATCTTTTGGCAGTCACTTACGTCCTGTATAGGCAGCGTGTGAAATTCTAGGTGGATGTTGCAGAGTAACCACGGTCTGTTTGTCCAAGCACATCTACCAACAGTAGGCAAGCAACCGCCTCTGTAGAATCATCCCATGCAGTGAACCAATGTTCCCTTGCGGTCGAGAGCAGCTCGCCATATACAGTTTGCCACGATGATTTGTGAGAGTACACAAACAGCATCTCAAAAAATTACGTGCTTGTATGGATTGACTTTCCACCCAACAAAACCTTTTAAAAGGCCTAAATAATATTAATGGAAAAGATGCATGAGGTCATTAGATCAAGGGAAGATTGTGCCAGTTTTTATATAATTTCCAAAAAACCCTCGCAATATACAATATCCTATGATGATTAATGAACGTATAAAATTACTTGTATAGGGTCTAACTTTTCTCTCACCAAATCCCTTTATGAGACATTAATAATAATAATAATAATAATAATAATAATAATAATGATAATAATAATAATAATAATGATAATAATAATAATAATAATAATAATAATAATAATAATGATAATAATGGAAAAGGTGCATGGGGGTATTAGATCAAGGGAAACTTGTGCCCGTTCTGAAACAAATTCGTGGAGAAATAAAGGCCCCATCACACGGTACCTCGTACCAGGAACGGCCGAGGAAGATTTAAGTGGAACAAAACTTGGACGCTATCACACATGTTCCTCGTATCCTCGGCAAAGGACATGCTTCTCACACTGTTGCCAGAGCCCCGTCTCGCGACTGTGGACAGTGATCGCTGTCGCTGACTCGATAAAGAATAAGGAGAAGCAACTTTTGTTTACAAACTGGTACACACGCGGAACTGCCTCAATTTCTCTATAAGGGCGAATTCAGCTGCCCTTGTCCAGGAAATCGATGATAAAGCCATCAGTACGTTGTTGTTGTGGTGGTGTTTTCAGGTGGCGACTGGTTCGTCTACTCTACCTGCAGTGGAGTCCTCAGTTGTAAACACGTGATATTTTATCGACATCACAGTTTCCTCGGTGTAGGAAATATTAACTCTTTATAAGGCCTTCAAAACGATTGATATTAATATAAAATATTAATAAGTATTCAGTGTTAGGCTAAATGTTTAATAATGTAGTATGATATATTCTCTGTCGAGTAGCCTGGGTTTTGGTCACACTGTTTTGCCCGTCGTATCGTCGGCAGGAATCCATACAGACGGGTTCCAAATGCCCGTGGTATCGTCGGCAATTTTACCACGTTACCGTTCCGATTTACCATCGTATCCTCGGCAAACCTCGTATGAGGTGCCGTGTGATAGCCCCTTAAAAGAATGAACGTATAAAGTAAAATGAATGAAACTTGAGAAACACAGTAGTTTTCCACAGTTTACCGTGATGATCAAATAAATAATTATATCAAAGGCCTTTCTGATCCAACCCAGCACTAATAGCAATTACTGGATGAAATGGAAGACATGCACATATTAAACAATGGGAAGAGATACATAATCGGTTGTTCATTCGATATGTATACTGTATGTGTGCTGCCTCAAACTGAGCAAATTCAGACCTACTTCCCCATCACTTTTTCTTGTGTGTGTGTGTGTGTGTGTGTGTGTGTGTGTGTGTGTGTGTGTGTGTGTGTGTGTGTGTGTGTGTGTGTGTGGCTTAATGGCCATCACCCTCATGGTAGGGTATTAGGCCAACCAATTCTATTATAAAGTCTGTAGGTCACTCCTGCACCGCTCAACATCGCCGGTCTAGGGAGCCAATCATGGTGGGAGCATATGATAAAATGCTCGTAGGTCGGCTAGACGCACCTCCTCTCCCCTGACAATCAGCACTGATCTGATGTCCTCATCCTGGTCGGCAGCCTGGAGCAGATCATACAGGGTGGAGTATGTCATTGCTCCGAGCTGGTATGACCGGGTGTGGGAGCTGAGAGCCAGGTGTCTATAGGAGGCTAAGTCTAGCCGATCCTTGAGGTCGATGATGGGAGGGCGAGATGATCTGCCCTTCTCTGCCTGAGGAGGTGGGGACCCAATGACTCCCTCTTCGGCCGAGGAGCCAGTCGCTGCATCCTCAGCCATGGAGACAGTGTCAGTCGAGTCCTGCTCCTCCTCAGCCATTGATGGCAGATGGTGGACTTCCACTGTAGTCATGTTGGTGGTCAGGTCCGGAGCCGGGTCGGTGATTTGAGAAGCAGTCCGTCGGTTGAGAGGGGCCTCCAGTCTGGGCGTCTTCCTCGGTGTCTGGCAAGGAGCAGCAGGTCGTGGCTGGCGAGCCTGACACTCCCATCATCAGGGGACCGAGTGTATATCATGGGTAAAGCACTCGGGGATGATAAGACGAGGCAGCCTGTTCTCCTTGAAGATCTTAGGGAGAACGTGCAAAACCCTCTTATCATCCCCACAAAAAGCCTTTGCCGTTGCAATGCACATCTCCACAACGAGGTTTATCTGTCCAAAACTCCCAGGATCCATGGCCTGACGTCCCCGGGCCGTGAGATGTCGCTGTGCATGAGCAGAACCCTGCACGGCTACATCTCCTGCCCCAGTAACATCCTGGGCCTCAGGACCCTTGGGGGTTCCAAAGAGGCTAAACTCCACCGCCTCTCCACCACCTAGGGAGCATTGGAGGTGCCGTGGGTTTGGCTTAACGATTGCCTGGCGGTGCACAAAAATATGAATGCCAGTATCTTGGCACTTGATGAATCCATACTCAGCCAGTACGTTAAACCAAACCATGGTTCCCCGGATCTTCTGGGTGACAGGAGACTGTGGCTGGCTGGTTGCCCCCCTTAACGGGTCGCAGGCAATGTCAGCAGGTCCATCTTGCATGCTGTCGGGTCTGAACTCTCTCGTTGGTTTCTATCCTCCCCATCACAAGGGCCTGTTCATTTATTTACACACACACACACACACACACACACACACACACACACACACACACACACACCGCTTGCTGGCTCAGTGGTACCGTTCTTGCTTGCCATCTGGTAGACGAGAGCTCGTGCCTCGCTCAGTGCGAAAGTTTCGCTGACGAAGTGGGTGGTTACTGTCCCCCTTGAGCAAGGGGATGGGTGTGTGCGTGTGTGAAGGTCACAGCTTTGCCCTTAGATCAGACTATATGAGCTCTCAGCTCCCGTCCAGGAGGGTAAAAGCTGACGATCTCGACCATCAAGTGATCCTGACCGACCCGGTGAATTACACACACATACACACACACATTTTTTTTTTTTTTTTTTTTTTTATGTGTCCGACTCTGGGCATAGACTTCACAGCCTGCTATCAAGGCCCAGTAGTCCTCCTACATACCATACACCACTACATGTCACCACTTCGGCGCTAACACCCACCGTCCATATTGAATACATACTAGGGCTGTCTCGTACGGGACTGGTGTATTGGTATTAGCGGGGGTATTTTTACGACATGTCGGCGGGTCTTCTGGTAGATCAGTAAAGCCTGATTTAATGAAATTCAAATCCTTAAACCGTTCCCTGCCCCAGCCGGGATTCGAACCTGGGTCCGTTAGGACTGCAGGCCACCTCTCTACATGAAGTTGTAAACCTTACATACATCATCATCTGCAGCAGCAGCAGCAGCCGCAGCATCGTGCTTATTCATGCCTCTTCCCTCACCCTTGGATAGACGAAACCAGTCATGGGGAAAAAAATTAAAGCAGACAACTGCGTGACCCAGTGATGATGTGGAGTAGTTTCAACCACTCAGGTGCTTCACGAGACTCACCCACAATGAGGGTCGATATTCGATTGCGTTTCCCTCTGTCAGACTGAACTATGGGTCTGTCTTTGGTCAGAATTTTACAGTTGTGTGTGTACAAAGACAAAAGTAATGTCGAAGTTATAAGAGCTCTGTCACAGTTGCATATTCGTGGTTGGCTAGCCTGACATTCCTCAAGCTTCATATTTGCTGCTGATGGGTTGACGGTATGAATGAACCCGGGAAATTCCGAAACCTCAACATCCATTCGCAGGAACTTCTGCATCCGAGAGACGAAATGTGAACCATATTCGGTCAGGCGATGATTGCCTGGAAGACGTCAGTTACATTTTACATCTTATCACTAAACATCAAGTATGGAGAGGGCAAACAACATGCATCCAACTACTACGAAGATGAGAGAGAGCATGATATACTTTTATGAAGGGTGAACTCACACGAACAGTTAGTGCAATTATTCGGTGTAAGCAAAACCCAGAAAAGTGAATTATACAATTTCGGGAGGAGGGCACAACGGAGAGCAATAATTTTTTAGGTCGCCATCGTGTTACCTTGCCAGTATATGACCAGGATAGTCAGAACGATGGAAGGTAATACCTGCAAGCAGAGCTTACGCCGTCAGAGATGAATTGTTGTGCAGGGAGGCTTTAGGAAGGGAAGAGGTTGTGTAGATCAGATATTCATTCTTAGATCTTTAGTGGAAAAAGTTTCTAGAGAAGGGAAAGAAGTTGTATGCTGCTTTCATGGATTTGGAGAAAGCTTATGACAGGGTGGAGGGGGGCGCGGTAGCACAGTGGTAGCTCGCTGGACTCGTAATCGGGGGATTGCGAGTTCGAGCCTCGCCCGGGCTGCCGTGCCGGGAGTGGTAGCTCGCACCTGTAACCCTAGCAGGGCTATATAGTCCAATACAGGGCTTAGCTCGGGGGAACTCCATTTCTCCCATTTTTTATGACAGGGTGGATAGACAAGGATTGTGGAAAGTAATATGAATATATGGAGTAGATGGGAAGTTGTTTAATGCTGTGAAGAGTATGTATGATGGTGCTAAGGCTGCAGTGCGTGTGGATGGTGAACTGAGTGAATTTTTCTCTTTGAAGGTTGGGTTGAAACAGGGATGTGTCATGTCTCCATGATTGTTCAATCTGCACATGGATGGGGTAATAAAAGAGGTACAAGGTAGGGTAGTGGATGTTGGAGTGGCCCTGGTGAGAGAGGGTAGTGTTTGGAAACTCCCTGTACTGTTGTTTGCAGATGATACTGTGTTGTTCAGTGAAGACGAAGGAGAGCTGCAAGGCTTGGTGGATGAGTTTGGGAGAGTGTGTAAGAAACTGAATCTAAAGGTGAACGTAGGGAGGAGTAAAGTGATGGTCTTTGAGAGAGGTGAAGTCAGTGAATGTACAGCGAGGTTGGATGGCGAGGAATTTGGACAATGTGAGTACGTTTAAGTACTTGGGTAGTGTGATGAGTGAGGATGGAGGTTTGGAGGGTGAAGTGCTTGAAAGGGTGCAGCAGGGAAGAAAGGTTGCTGGTTCCTTGAGAGCAGTGATAAGAAGCAGGAAAGTGAGCATGGAAGTGAAAAAGTTACTACATGACAGTGTTGTGATACTAACTCTAGCGTATGGAAGTGAAGCTTGGACGTTGCTGGAAGGACACAAGTCAAGAGTGAGAGCAGTGGAAATGAGTTATTTAAAAGGAGCCTGTGGAGTCACAAGGAGGGACAGGCTGACAAATGAGGATATAAAGAAGAGTTGTGGTGTGGATGTGGATGTGATAGGAAGCGTTATGAGGAATACACTGAGGTGGTTTGGCCATGTAGAGAGGATGGAGGGTGAAAGACTGACGAAGAGAGTGTATGTGAGTGAGGTGGAGGGGGGAAGAGGAGGGGGGAGGCCGAGGATGAGATGGAGGGATGGGGTGGAGAGGTATATGAGAGAGGGGGGTGTGAGTTGGAAGCAGAGCAGTGAAATGGAGGGGGACAGGGCGACGTGGAAGCGATTTGTTTGTGGCCACCCCGAACGGGATTGAGGCGTCTGGCAATAGATAGACAGGTAGAAGTTTCGGTTATGTGTTCGAACTCCAGCTTGTGGGATTTCACCACTCATAGCAAAACATTCGAATATACAGTAACTCTATCTTCCCATCGTATGTAGAATAGTTTGCATAATTTTGTTTGATGACACTGACAGATAATGACAATCACAGCTTATAGTTACCAACTTAAGTAGAAGTTAAATTATTAATAAAACAGAACTGATTTCCGGAGCGTAATTTCAGCCAATTGAAGAGCAGTGTTGCTGACACTATTAAAAAAGAGAACAGATGAAAAAGGGTTCATATACGAGTATATATATATATATATATATATATATATATATATATATATATATATATATATATATATATATATATATATATAAGAGAGAGAGAAAGAGATTGCAAAAGTACCAGTCAGTAAAATTACAATACTGTATATTCATTTGCCTCGCTTAGTTACAAAAAATATCCACGCATCCACAGGTTCGTCACCTGGAGCAAATGACAAATTATGTCAGTGCTACCAGCCATCCGTATAGCACACGCATCCACAGGTTCGTCACCTGGAGCAAATGACAAATTATGTCAGTGCTACCAGCCATCCGTATAGCACAAGGCAGAGCGCACCATAACTTGAGCCTTTCAGCAGATGTTTTCCTCAAACTACTGGACACGACTTTTGTCTTTGATTGTACAGTCATAGACAAAAGTCGTGTCCTCAAATCTAGTGAAAACATCTGCTGGAAGGCTAAAGTTCTGGGCCCGTACTTATAAAAACTACATCATAGTTAGGTGAAAGTCATAAATGTGAGACTTAGGGAGCACCTCATCATAAGTAGAGTCGAGACTTTGTTATGTCGAAGTCACAAGCTGCTGAGTTAGCGGTTGGCGCTGCGTAGCACTTGAGAGTTTCGAAAAATGAAGAAAAATCTAAGAAAACAACAGAGAAAAGATGCTACAAAAAATCAGAAATTACTACGATATTTTCTTAAATGTTTTCAGGGTAAAGTAAACAGATTAATGTCATTTTTGAGGAATTATTAATTTACCACTTTGTGTTGTGGACGAGGACATGTTGCCTCTCCACACCACCCTGTAAACAAACACCACCACCGCTATCCAAGCATGGAGAACTCCAACAATGTAACAAGCAAACGTTCCAGAAAGCAAAATTGGACCCCTGATGCCACATATAAGCTGGCACAGTTGTATCTTGAGAACATACACGTGCTGAAGGGGGTTAAAGCCTTGTTTCTTGCCGTTGGTCTTGTTAGTGTCTCCCGCACCAAATCGGTCACAAAAATTATGCCTGCACGGTCCAAACGATATCTCTTGACCAGTTCTGCATCACTTAGCTCGTTAAGCACATCTTTCCTTTCACGAAAATGTCTTGGTTGGCGCTGGCGAATTTGTTGTTGTGGTGGTGCGGCGGCCATCTTTACTGTTATGATCGAGTCATAAGCCGCGTCCGAAGCGCTATAACCACTCGGGAGGGGTCTTAAGCTATGACTCAGTTTAAGTCGAACATAAGGACTTATGACTCGCTCCTATGAATTTAGGACAGACTTTAGCCCTATGACTCAGTCTTAGTGTTTTATAAGTACGGGCCCTGGTGCGCTCTGCTTTGAGTCATAGAAAAGTTGGCAGCACTGACACCAGATGCCATTTGCTCCAGGTGACGACTTGTGGATGCGAACATATTTTTGATAGCTTAGAGAAACTACTGTGTGCTTCCGATTGCTGCTTATACTTGATATATATGAAACGTTTCTCATCTCCTCATTCTTACTGTCAGCAACACATCAATTCAATTAGCTGTAGAAGTGTATTGAAATCAGTTCTCCTTGCATAAATGATCTTTTGCTTAGCTTTACTTGATACGTATGAGCTGTGATTGTCATTATCTGTCAGTGTTATGAAACAAAATTGTCCATCTATTTTTATTTGTAAGAAGAGATTCACTGTATAATGGTAATCGAACATTTTCAGTGGGGAAATGAATTCCACCAGCTGGGGTTTGAACACATAACCCAGAAGATCGAAGTCTACGCACAGCTGTTCGTGTGCTTCATTCTAGGTTCACTTCATCCCTTACGGCCTAAGCACTGCTTGCAGCAAGGGGCTGTCTTCCATCGCTGTTATTATTTCCTGGTCCTGTAGTGATGTGGTAATACGAAGGTGACGTGAATGATGACAGGTCTCCGTTCTGCCATCATCCCGAATTCACCTAATCCACCTTTCTGCGGTTCTGCTTACACCAAATGTTTGCATAGCCTGTTCGAGATTCTCATCTCTTAAATGAACGTAGATCCTTTCGTCTCTCATAGTCTCATCTCCCTAGCAGTTGGATGTGTATTGCATTCTCTCTTGATACCCTTAAGTATTTACTAGGTATACTTGACGTTTTGTGGTAAGATGTAATATGAAACTGACAGGCATCATCACCTGACGGAATAAGGTTTACATTTCGCCTCTCGGACGCAGCATTTCTCGTGAATCGGTGTTAAGGATTTGGAATTTTCTGGGTTCATTTATCCCAGCAGCAGCAGATAATTACGAAGCTCGAGCAAGTCGAGCTAGCCAGCCATGAATATGTAACTGTGGTAGAGCTCTCATAATATTTCACGTGCTTTACTTAATATGTTGACAAAATGGCGACACGACTTTTTTCTTTGACTGTACATGATTGGTATGACTAGTATATCAAGGAACTGGACGTGGCTGAATGTACTTCCAAAACTGTACTATATTTCACGCAGTCATCTTTGGAGGATTTGGTCGCACGTACTGTAATGTCACTGTGGATCCATGTGGTTTACCAAACATTCCAGCAGCACAAGTGCAAAAACTGAAGGGCGTAATCAGACAGAAATTCAAAGCGTTTTGTATATATATATATATATATATATATATATATATATATATATATATATATATAAATTGTGAATGAATAAGTGATGACGCAGCCCTGAGGGGATATTCCCCCGCATTTGGTCTGATCAGCTAGTCAGGTCAGGTGCTGGTAAGGGGATGGGTCTGTTATGATGTGGCAGGGGTAAACCAGTTCTGCTGTCGGGCCCTGCTCCGGATGTCACTGATTGCATTGCGCAGTTGACCCTTGTGCGGTGTGGTGCGGTGAAGATCTGTCCGTTCTCCCCTTTGGGGCTAAGATGCGAATGAATGTGTTTGAATGGATGAGTAAATGGGGAGTGTGTCGTCCTGTCTCGGCTACCTCCCTTTCCTTGGGGGAAGCAGCCTAGGTATATATATATATATATATATATATATATATATATATATATATATATATATATATATATATATATATATAGAGGTGGGGGCGCACACCATTCACTCACTCGATGTAGTGCTGCTCTCGGATGTCTGCCCTTTCCTCTCCATCCTTCTTTCCTTCCATTCTCTTCTGTCGTTCTTTCCTTCATTCTTTTCTTGTCCTTCTGTCTATGGGTGACTTTACACTCCCTCTTCTGTCATTCTTTCCTTCATTCTTTCCACTTCCTTCAGCCTGTGGGTGACTCTACACTGAGTGACAAGCCAAATGGTTTCCTGTGCACCAGGAAACCATTTACTACGATGGGTGGTAACCATATTACCAAATTTTGGCGCCTGGTGGTTTAGTGAGTAATTATTGCGCTCCAATCGGATTGAGCCGGTGAAGGTTTATATCCAAGGGGTGGTTGGGGTTGATTGCTCATGTAATGCCACTTAGGGATGAGTGAGGCTGGTCACTCTCATCTGAAATGTTGGGACCAACTGCCTAGCCCCGGGCTCCTACGCTCCTCATGGGGCAATGTAGGATTGGATGATGATGATATATATATATATATATATACATATTATTTTTACAAAAGCCATAGGCAATCACAATAGTAAATCAATTATATATGACTGCAACTCACATGTGAATCAAATTATTTTAGTCTTATTTTATATAGGAATATAATGACTTAAAGATCATGCATCCTTGAGACGAATGTTTCGTGTACATTCAAGCTGTAAAATTACAGCAATGGTATCGGGCTTATCTTACAATGGGTGTTTTCATTTTATTGTATTTGTACAACCATGAAAAACTCACCCTGCATTATTGACAGGTATTTGCACTTCAGTGGACTATGAAGCACTTCCATCCCACCCTGACAAACCTCTTGTCTTCACTAAAAGAGGCTAACTCCCCCTCCCAGTTACTGTGTATACCGTACGCGTTGTTTTGACGCATGCATGTAAAAGTCGTCGTGAATGAATGAACGGGGAGATTATGAAGTATATTACTCCTCTGCGTTAGCCTTGGTGTTCCATAGTTTGGTGTGCATCAGTTAAAAAGGGATGATACATATAAGAATTACTGTATAGGGATGGTTGATCTGGGTCCCAATTTGATTGGAAAAGGTTCAGTGGTGGTATAAGAAGAAAGTGAGGGGACAGGAAATATAAGAAAACGGGTTTATCAGTAGTAACAAAAATGAGAAATGACACACACACACACACACACACACACACACACACACACACACACACATCACAAGGAGAGAGAAAGAGAGAGAGGGGGGGTAGGGTGGAGTCCCCTCGCCAATCAATTTACTTCTTGTTTTTTATATTGCATACTGTCCAATGAAGTTTTATACTTTTTTAGTCTACGTCTCATCCCAGCTTCATTTTTCTTCATTTTCTTGTTCCTTACGTTATATGTAGGTCCTGTTCATTTCTGATCCAAATTACCAGGCATATCATAGGAAAAATTTTGTTTTATATTCACTCGTGACTGAAAGCTATTCTGGTGCCTGTAAACAGTACAACCCTAATCAACTGTACCTCGTATCATAATCCTTTATACTCGCATCCTCAACCTCACCGCACATCATGTAACCTTGAGAAAAAAAGAAAGACCTCAAACATGTTTCTTCACTTTCCCATTTCATCCATTACTTTCATTTCTTTGCTCCCTTAACTCTTTTATTTCCTCATATTTATTCACTTCTTACAACCTCTGTCTCAGCCTGCCACAGTTCCTTCTGCCTTCAGGGTCACTTATAGTTCCCCAGCCTACTCGAGAAATCATAAAACACACCCGCCCCCACCCATGATATTCATTGCACGTCATGACCTCATTAGTAACTCCAGTGCGTTCCATGAAAGTTGCAAGTGTGATAATTTAAAAAAGCACGGAGAGTTATGGGCAGAGCTGGTCGTGATTACTAGTGGTGGAACTGTCAAGTCAGGTAACTGGCTGGGATATTCTGGAAGATAATCATGGAAGCGTGATTGTACAAGGAAACGAGACAGTGAATGAGTACAGGAATGAATTGCCGAGTAACTGACGAGGAAATGGAGCCATACATTTCACGATGAAAGAAAAAACAGTTGACCAAAAAGTGGTCTAAACTGAGTATGCCAAGCGTGTAGGCGTTGAATAAAAGCAAAGAAGTGTGCATTGATGGGAAAGGAAATCAAAGTAAAGAGGAGCAAAGCAAAAACGTATGAAGATAAGTGTGACGGTAAAGACGGAGTATGTGAAAAATGGACGCAAGAATGTCCACAAAATTTACTAACACAGAATTGCTGGTAGGTGAAAAAACAGAAAATCTCAAACACACACAATATCCTCCCACATAAAAAACAGAGAGAGAGAGAGAGAGAGAGAGATTACGAGTATTAAGGAACACAATGAGCTCATCAGCTGAGCTAGAGAACAGCCTAATTACAACAAAGAACTTCATTACCTGCTGAATTATTACCGCCATTACTTACACCAGAGTTATCCAGATTTGCACTTGCTTCCACACCAGATAAACAACTAACAACACGAACGTTGTGCTGGCTGTTGGAGAGGCATCATGTTTCATTTAAAAAAATAATAATAAATACGTACAAAATGAGAGCTATATACACATGCTTAGGATATACTGACCAGATCCATGCTGCCATTAATGCTAGTCGCGTTTTCTTTCTTGTATTCTTTCTTTCTTGTTTAATTGCGGCAGGCACTTCTGTCCTTCAGAATTAGCCGATTCCTAACAAACCCAGAAACAATGACAAGCCTATGAAATAGTTGTGTCTGCAAGGTTTGGTTGCTAGGCATCTACTCGTTGCTTACCAACGGATGAAAAAACACATTTTCTTATGTTTTGAGTTGTAAAAGCATTACTAACAGGTGTAGGAAGCTCTGACTTCTTTAGGCGTTATCTTATGGTCATTCCATATCGGAAGTGTGCCATCCATTTTTCCCCTCGTTCCCCGAGTTTTTGAGTAGCAACCCTGCGAAGTTTAGCCTCAGTGTCCCTAGCAGTCTTGTTTAATTGTGGGAGGCACTTCTTCCCTTCAGTATCGACCTATTCCGACCAATCCTGGACACAATGACAAGCCAACGACTCATTTGTGTCCGCAAGGTTTTGGTTGCTAGGCAACTACCCGTTGTCCAGAAACGGCCTGCTGAGCCCCTCCGTGGCCATGGGGCCAGAAATTGTCGGGACTCAGTGGGAAGCCTTGGCACCATTTTTTCAGCTCTCGAAAATCTTTTATTTTTTTTTTTATTTTTTTTTTTTAAAATACCAAATTGAAGAGAAACTTTTGGCGAACATGGCAATGCAATTTCTAGCTTCATACGAAATCAAAACGAAATTAAACGCAAAAAAATTCGCAAAATGACTGCGTACACGCTGGTGAAAACTAAGGAGAGGCGTGGGGGGGAGGGGGGAGGAAGCATTAAGATACAGCCATATTTTCACCCCGGAACAGATTTCATTGGTGCTGAAATGGTTTGAAATGACTGGATATATTTATTACGAACAAAATCAGTACATAATATGAAAGAATTCATAAATATTTTTTTCACAGTTTTTGATGCTTATTGTGTTTATGCAAGTATTATTTCTGTTGTCTGGGTGATTTAGTTTGTGTCTAAAGAGAAGCGAGAGATGGTATTATTAGACTCTAACCAGAAAAGGGTCCTCCTTTGTGTGTACAGGCTGAACCGCAACGGTCCGCCTACAACTGGCCATCATCGCCTACCAGCTTGTATATATATATATATATATATATGTTTTGTATCTGTGTATCTATTTATCTGTCTATCTATATTTAAGTGATAATACACAAAATATTTAACCCCTACTTTTCCCCTCAATCAAACAGGTTATTAAAAACAGGGACGAACTACAGCATAAGACTCAGCCTACTCCAGCAGAATCTGAAGCACTGGAGAGCCTTTATGAATTCATCAATACATATAAGTAATGAAAATTGAAGAACTTTTCGGACATGTTCCATTACAGAAGGAACAGCAGCAAGTTTTTGAAAACGATAAGAAATATCCACATATCCAACACCTCCACCTTAATATCTCACGAAACGTAACTTTATCATTGGACCATCCCCAGCAAGAAGAAACAATTAGAGAACCAACTGAACAATAATGCCTCAAGAGGCTTTAAGTCATGGATCCTCAGATAGTCATACGTATACACTAACCAAAACGAATGGTAACACACAAACTACAGCTCCATATACCTCACAACAAGCTCAGCAATTGGTCACACACACACACACACACACACACACACACACACACACACACACACACACACACACACACACATTCAAAGCGGTAGGCTTGGCCCAGATTTCCAACATCCATTTAACACCTTGGTCCCATAGCAATAAACTGCTTCACTACAATCAGCAGCTTCTCTTGGAATCACAGTCAGATCTTTGATATCAGTAAGAAAGTAAATATCATCCCGAAACTCAAACCAGGCAAACCATTCAATAATCCTGCATCTAACAAACCAGTATCACAAAATTCTATCACGGAAAGGTTGGTTTTAGAGCAAATCACATCCCTCTTTCTGACTCCCAACATGGATGCAATCCCAACGCCACTTCAGATTAATTCATCTCATCACTGACGACTTCAACAAGACGCAGTCACTAGTGAGAAACACACTAGCAGTTTTAGACATGAACAAAGCTTTTGACACAATACAAATCACATTCTAATTTGGAAAATCTTGGACACTAACTAGGAAAAAAGTTATGAATAATGGGTGACCATATTCTTTTAGGCAAAAAATAATAATAATAATCTACAAAAGTCAAAGTTCAAAACATAGGACTAAGTCCCTTTCCCTTCACCATTCAAGGTTGTCCAATACGACCTGTCGATCTCTCCCTCTACGGTAACAGTACTGTTTCATGTCGACGACGTGGCAGTAGCTTCATTACTCTTCAATCTCAACAAGTAGCAGCCCAGCTCCAGCTAAACTGAAACTCAATAGAAAATTGGCTAAAACAAAACAGAATGACTGCCTCACCAACCAAATCATGTTACTCTCTTCACTCCAGAAAAACATGCATCTCAATCACAAGCACATGCTTCCCTCTTTAACCAACCACCCCCACTGAAAAGACACCCCAGTATTCAAGAGCCCACTTTGGATGCATACATAACCTTTTCTCGGCACACAAGTAAGATCATTGCAAGGGTAGCTCGTAAACTCGATGCCCTGAAGATGAGCTCGAGCATTACTTTTGGAGCACAGAAAGTACCCCCAAAAACTGCTTGTTAACATTTAGTTAGAACGTCAGGCCAAGCTGGGCCCAATATTAATCAGCATAAACATGGATCAACTTTAAAAAATGAAGAATAATAAAAGGATGTACCAGTTCCATAAATGTGGATCACTTACGCCAAGGAAAAAAAAAATTACTTCCAATCAAAGATCATATGAATAAGAGAGGCACACACCTCGCTGTTCAGCGCAAGACCCTTCCCAACTTTGCTGCTTCATGTCGTCTCACCCCCGTCCAAAATGACGCAAGAGACGAGCAACTGCTTATCACTACATTGTATCTCGGCACCATCCCCCCGCTCTTCAGCCAATTGTGCAATTCAGAAATACATAAAGAAAGACATACCTGCCACAGCCATCCAAAACCTCCAGCTATAAAACATCCTTAAGAGTCATCACCATATATGCCTTACTCAGGAACTTCTCTACCCAGCGAGACACGAGTACACGTAGTCAGACTGTGATGCGTCCACTAACCTTCCCTGCTACGAGAACAACAGAAATTCAACTCATAACCAATGTCCTATTCCCGTCCCAAAGTGTATGCCCCAAACCAAATCATACTGAACCACCACACCCATCACATTATCATAACACAGTCTTTCAACAAACCCTCAACCAAATCCTCTGAGAGAAACCAGTCCAAGTCGCAGATTTTCTACGGTATACTGGGTTCACAGACGGAAAAATGGATTATATATATATATATATATATATATATATATATATATATATGTGTGTGTGTGTGTGTGTGTGTGTGTGTGTGTGTGTGTGTGTGGAAAGTTTTTAACACTCGAGCCGGGAATCGAGCCCGGAACCTCTAGACGGAAGTCAGGCATCGTTACCACCGCACCACGACATGTTAAAAGCTAGGGTTCCTGAATACTATGAAGAACCAAATAAATCCATTATGGGGGGATAATTTTCAACCCGAACCCATATGATGACATGTTCCAGGATTTTAGCTTAGACCCACACATCTCAGCAAGTGACATAGCAGTATTAATCTATGACAATCAGGACACAAGCATCTCCCTATATGTTGAAAAAATGTACATTACACGTACGTACGTGTGGAAAATTTTTGACACTCTTGTGGGAATCTAACCCAGTACCTCTAGATTGCAGCCAAGGCAATATCACACCACACCGTGATAGAAGCTGACTTGGCTTTTATTAAGCCATGGTTGCCTGGCTTCTATCTGGAGGTCCCGGATTCCATTTCCTGCTAAAGCATGCAGCTGAATATGTATATTATTTAATCATTGAAGTAAAATGAACTGGTAAATCAGCCACGCATTGTAGATCCAAGATTCATAAATATTTTATTTACCTAGCACGAAAACATCTGCTACCAGAACCTCGTGTTTGCTAAGTTACTGGATGAGATATATTTTGAGCATTACATTACCTTTTAAGTGATGCTTAATATCCTGGCTTATCAAAATATTTACCACCAACACAAGAAAATATTACCCGTTTTATAGGTTCAGTTTTGTACAGACAACAGGAAGTGAAGAAATATACATATAACACCGCATGAATCAAGTAAAGAATGTAACAGCTTTAAGAATCACTAGAAATCAGCCCCAAACTTTAGCAATCCTTTGTCCTCCTTCCCTTATCGCTTCGTTTTGTAAATAAGCCCTGTAAGTAAGGATAGTAAAGTTGCTAACCTTCAAGAATAAAGCATTATACTTACCTTATTAAGACGCCCGGCCTAACACGTCCCTTTTTCTCAGTGCTCGTTGTAGCTCCTGCACACAAAGATTCCCTTAAAACGCCTGCCATGGCGATGTTGGCAATAATGCAAAAAACAATACTTCACATTTGAAGAGTTCCAATTATAGGTCCTGTTTTGTAATGACCTTATATCACAAACCACACGATAAAAAAAAAAATAGATAACAGTCAAATACACCGTTCAACCTGTGGTAGCTATTACGTTCCTAGAGTCACCCGATCTCAATTTAAAAGGTTACTTTCAGCCTACCACTGAGTGTAGTTGTATTTATGGGTCCGTGAACAGCACCTCAGTCGCTGCAACTCCGTGAGATGGCGCCAGTATCAAGGGTCACACGTAGCTGGTTTCCCTGTTAATGAAAATAAAATAAGCAAGAAAGAGTACTCAGGGTGTGCAATACCCCGTACTCACCAGTTGGTCTAAGAGCCGAAAAACGGGCTTGGTTCTGTGACACTGGTCTTCGACAGATTATTCTCATAATCGAATTATTTTCTTCCTGCCTAATCCTTAACCCTTCCATGGACAGAAATTCAAATTAGATTAAAACTGTTTGACTTGACTTTAACCATAGACCTTAACAGTTAACCTTTACCAGTAATCTTTGTCTTTGACTGATTGTTCTGCAAATCAAATAATTCTATCCATGTTTTAACCTGAACCATTTCACGAAGTTTCATCTTAACCAGATAAATACGCTTTAAGTTGACATTGCCGTGTGACCTTGACGTTTAACTCATTGCTCGTGAAAACAACAGGTTAACCTCTTTGGCAGTCCTTAACTCATCCACTAAGTTTGATTTTTTCTTTTTCACACACAAACACAAAGATCGAACTTTGACCTAGTCTAGTGACCTTAATGTATGACTTCTAAAAAAGGAATGACGAAGTTACTGCCTGACCCGTAACCCTCCCACCATGTTTACCTTACCCTGTGACCTATCTCTGTGATTTTGACCATTGAATGACAATTCTAAAAATCGAATCCTTTTATTTCTGCCTCAGCCTTAAGCTATCCAGAAAATATTTGGTATAAATCGGATAAAAACTGTTCAATTGACCTTGCACGGTGACCTTGATCTTTGACATAAAATCCTCCAAACCATTAGGCTTATTCCTTGGCTGAAGTTGAATCCCTTCGGAATGTTTTCTTAAAGTCAGATAGAACATGCATGAGTAACTTTGTTAAGAAGCATTCGCATTGGTCGTAATTTGACCTTGCACCATGACCTTGACCTTTAACTGGTTGTTCTTAAAACTGAATCACATTATTGCTGCCTTACCCTCCACCCAGCCTCACTCTTAAGTTGGAGTCGAAAAAAAAAAATAACATTTGACCTTGGAATGTGAACACAAATCTTGATATATTGGTCTATAAACCAATTAGTCTAATCTAAAACAGACCCTGAACCTTTCTACAAAGTTTGGTTAAGCTCGGAAAGAAAAAAAACAAAAAAACTTTTAGTTATTTTCCTAACAATCACACACAAACATGTCGAACTTTGGAGTTTTCTTGTTTCCTTGACTTTCGGTTATGCCCAGAGTAAATCACTTCATTTTTGCCTTCCCTTCAATCGTCCCCCCCCCCCCCAGTATTGTCAAATTCGATAAAAAAAGGTATAAGCTGTTTCTCGTAGGTCACTTTTTGACTTGGCCCTTTGACCTTCACTCTGAACTTAATATTCTGAACATGTATATAGGTGCTCAGTTACCAGTATCCCTTCCACAAAGTTTAGAAAAAAACCGTATAAAGATTGGGTAATTTTGTTTACACACACACACACACACACACACACACACACACACACACACACACACACACACACACACATACACACACACATACACACACACACATATGCACGCACATGCGCATGAGCGGACACAAACAGAGAGAGAGAGAGAGAGAGAGAGAGAGAGAACATAATAACCCCCCTTTTGCTTCGCTTGCGTAAACAGTAAAATCAACTTGTGCATGTGGGTGACTGTCTATGGGTTAGGTCGTTTCTTTCACGAGAACGGCAATAGATATCGTCGTAATTCTTTTTGCTATGGGTTGGGGTAAGTCCAGGGAGTGTCAAAAATACAAAGCAAAAATTTTGACGATTTCGTGCGACGAGGCGGCGCGAAATTTTCGGAAACTGAGACACTCGAAAATATGCTCAAATCATTTTTTCGACTTTTTGTCCGGAATTAGCCACTGTGGGCTCAATTACAGTATGGCAACAAAGATATGGTAATTGCAAACTTTTTATAATGAAAGGCTGATAGTCCAGCAAAATTTTGCAGGCAGTCACTAGTAAAGCAATATGTTTAGGGGCCAGTGTTCGCCTAACTTACCACCGTACAAATTGACTTGCTTTGTCGAGCCACCGTAAGCCCTTATGGGCTTGGAAACTTCTATCCAGTATTGTGTCCAGAGCTATAGCTAAATGCACATGTAACCCTTCTTCAGAAATACTTGTAATGAGCAATGGTTAATACTGGAGACTAGTTTGCCAAGCAGCTTAAAAGTATTTTTTCGAAACTTTATGATTATCTTAATCCTAGCTATCCTTTCCACTGCACATTAGTGCCGGAGGGTTATGTGGCCGTATGTTGTGTGCCAGAAGATAAATGAAAGCAATTAACCGTAATGTCTACAACAAATGGCTACAGAAGAGGTCCTGAGGTGTTACAGGTAGGAAGGAGGATGTGGTAGGCTTCGAGTGTTCTGGGTGTAAGAATGAACATGGAGAGAAGACCCAACCTGATAGGGTAGACAGGACAGATATGTCAATGGAGTGTGTACAGGAATTTTGTTACCTGATATGTGGGAGGCGGGGAGCAGATGAAGTTCCCTCCTATGCTCTGGTATCTGCGTGTGACTGCAATTGATTCGCAGTGTGTGTGTGCCCTGAGTCAAGGGTTAGAAATTGAAGTCGTTGTGCATATCTTAATGGATTTTGGTGGTATGTCCAGTCATATGCTGCTTATGTTTTGTTTTTTTGCAAGGAAGAAGGAACCAAAGGCCAGGAGCACGCATACTGTTCCCTCCAAGAAAACAAAAACAAAAACAAGATAACAGTGAGCCAAATTCAAGATCCATGCATTTCGAAATGCCTGGACACACTGCGTTTGAGAGACTGGAGATCATAGGCAGTAGAAAACACAAACAGAGCAAGACAGTTCCAGAGCTGACCTGTTAGATATATGAAGGACAGGGAGTAACGGTTAACTCTTGCATTAGAGAGTTGGACAGAAGGGGGATGAGAGTTTGATGCTAGACGGGTGTTACGTGCTTGCCGCAGTGGTGGGGGCATGTAGGCAGACAGTTCAGAGTAGCAGTGACCACTGAAGTAGCGATTGAAAAGAGATGAAGGTGCAACAGTGCAGCGAAGAGACAAAAGTTGAAGGGGGCCAATAAGAGGACGAGAGTTAATGAGACGAAAAGCCTTTGACTCCACACTGTTTGAGATGAGCTGTATGTGGTGAGCCTCCCAACACGTGAGAGTTGTATTCTATGCAGGGGCGAATAAAACCCGGGTATAAAGTCAACAGCTGTGCAGGGGTGAAGAAGGAATGGAGTCAGTCTTGCACACCTAATTTCTTGGAAGCAGATTTTACAAGAGAGGTAATATGTTCTTTTCAAGACAAATTCCGAGAGAATGAAACCCTAAGTATATTTGAAGATGAAGCAGGATTAAGCTGAATATTATTAAAGATAGTGGGTACTCCTGTGGAAGACGTTGTCAAGTTGATAGATGTAAAAAGTGAGTTTTTGATGCATTAAAAACAACAAGATTACTTTTACCCCAACTAGAGATATGAGCCAAGTCAGACATTAGGTGTGCCATAGCCTCATCTTTTGTTTGTTGAAGCAGTTGCTGAGATGGACACTGCGGGAAATGAATGGAAAGGTGAAAGGTGAAGCCATTAGCATATGAGTGGATAGAGTTAGATGTACAGCTTAGAAGGTCATTGATAAATAAAAGAAAGAGAGTTGGTGATAGGACAGAGCCATGAGGAACACCATTATTGATAGCTCTAGGAGAAGAATGGTGGCTGTCTAAAACAGCAGCAATAGAACAATTAAAAAGCATGCTAGACATGAAAGCACCGATAGAAGGATAGAAATCGTACTAGGGCAGTTTGGAAATTATAGATTTATGTCAGACACAATCGAAAGCCTTTGAGATGTCAAATGCAATGGCAAAGGTTTCGCCAAAATTCCGAGAAGAGGATGACCAGGAGTCTGAAAGGTAGGTGAGAAGATCGCCAATGGAACACCCTGACGGAACCCATAGTGGCGATCATGGTTGTGATAGGAAAGATGTTTTAAAAATATTCTGTTATGAAGAGACTCGAAAATATTTGAGATACAGGATGTTAGAGCAATTGGACGATATTGAGAGAGTTGGGAATGGTCACCCTTCTCTGAGACAGGCTGAATGGGGGAGGGAGTGGCTGAATCGATAGAGAGGCGGCCTGCAGTCCTAATGGATCCAGGATCGAATCCCGGCTGGGGCAGGGAACAGTTTAAGGATTTGAATTTCCTAAAAGCAGACTTTCCTGATCTACCAGATGACCCACCGACATGTCGTAAAAATACCCCCGCTAATACAAATACACCAATCCTGTATGAGACAGCCCTAACATGTATTCAATATGGATGGTGGGTGTTAGCGCCGAAGTGATGACATGTGGAGGTGTAGGACGACTACTGGGCCTTGGGATAGGCCACTGCCTCCGAGAAATAGGCCCTGAAGCCTTTGTCCAGAGTCGGACACTTAAATGAAAATAAATAAATAAATAAAAACTTCCAGCAAAAAGGAAAGGTAGAAATTGATAGACAAGGCGAAAGAGTTTACCTAGGCATGGTGTAAGCATAGAAGCACAGTTCTTGAGGACAACAGGAAGGACCCCGTTAGGCCCATGTGCCTTGTTCGCACTCTATTAATTCATATTAAAGGTGTACAGACTGACATACACAAACACAGCCGTTGCAACATTTCAACATCCGCCTGAATCACCCTCCCTATAGACAAACTCTACCATTGGCACATGTAACCATAGGGAAGGATTTATTCTGGCTTTAAGTCTCACTCTGATGTGAAGGTACGGTGCTGCAGTGGACCTCAGTATGGAGGGTTACAGTAGAGTTTCAATTGTCAAAGCCACGGGGCAGAGTAAAATATTTGGCACCTAGACCGGTTACAGGGCGAGAATGATGTAATCTCTAAATGCACTTTCTTACTCGTGAAGATTTTGCCTTATTCATACTCGGCCTCATCCATTTTCCGTATTTCGTTTTCCAAAATATTCCTTAACTATTCTAACGATACATTCTTAGTTTTACATGTCTCTTTTCACCTTCAAATCTAGGCACGCACTACGCTAATTAAATGTCCATCCTCTCTGTGACACTATCATTTATACTTCCGTTGGTCAGGATAGTCTTTGTTACTCCACATCTTTCTTATTTGTCTTAATTGTCCTTCTTCTGTTCAAAATAATAATAAGAAAAACTAATTAGGTAACAGCTCAGTTTCCACCGCTCTATGTTTTGAGAGTTCAGACTCATACATCATACGAGTACACAAATGAAGAATTCAACTCAAGGCGGTCAGTTCTCTTTCAATTATGCAGTTAATCTTCTGTTTAGTTTCAGGTTCTTCATAGTACCAGCCACATCTCCTTGAGGCATTCTGGTCTCCAATTTTTTTCTTTCATTTTCTTTCCTTTCCCTCTCTCTCTCTCTCTCTCTCTCTCTCTCTCTCTCTCTCTCTCTCTCTCTCTCTCTCTCTCTCTTTCTTTCCATCAATTTACTGTACCTCAAGTACTCCATGCTTAAACAAAAACATGCAGAATTATTATTGCTGTTGTAAGATTCACTGCTTTTTTTAATGAAGAAGAGATACTGAGCAGTATAAGACTGGACTGAAGTGAAACACACACACACACACACACACATACACGCACGCACGCGCGCAGGATCTGAACCTGTATCACCGCTCAGAACTCTTCATCCGGCCTATTATAGCTAAGAGAGAGAGAGAGAGAGAGAGAGAGAGAGAAAGCAGCCACCCTTGAACAATGTCCAAAACAAGAGCGAGTGTGGCAGAGCGGAGGTTATGAAGGGCCACGAGGCACAGAGCGTAATGTGTATACAAAAACTTACAGCAGTCTCCTTTGTCAGTCTTCTCCCTCAAACAGGTAGGATTGTCACGACTACTGGGTGTTATAATTACCTCTTCGTCTAATGAAAAGCAAGCGTTTTGGCCGAAAAATATTCTCAGTCAGCTCCCCGGTTGTACGGCGCGGGAGAATTTGGCTTTAACTTAGTCTTACCGACATACTTCTCTGTAGTTTAATATGCTTTTGGTCTGAATCAAACAATTAGGAAGTGTTTTCACATTAGGATTCTAGAAGCTTATCTAAGTACAGATCTTGATACAGTCAGGAAGACCTTCCTTTTCTAGTAATAGTTAACAGGTGGTGGTTAAACTGTGGGTGAGTTATTAGTGTGGTTCTACATAGTACATGACAGTAGTCTGAAGTGTAAAGGGAACACAATGTTTTAAAGGATAAAATCCAAAATAATATTCTTAATCAGTGAGTGGTAAAGTCAACTACAATGAATTTCCATCCTTGTAATTTGGGCTCTGAAATATAGGATAGGATTCGTATCTGAATAGCAACACTGTTGGTATTATTTTCATGCATGGATACTACTTCTTATTATATCAGATCCTCTGAAAAGCATCATTCAGGTTCATATTTATCATTATAGAAGCATAACTCAATTTGCTGATTAGTCTTGTGTTGGTACGGAAGTTGTTATTGACCCGGCACATGTGGCAATACCTTATACAGAGACTCATATATCATCATTCAGGACACACACACACACACACAAACACACACACACACACACACACACACACACACACACACACAGGGGTTCTATTATGCTGAGATCCAAATTAATAAACATAATATCCAGGGACATTTAGAGCTGAGTGTGGAAAGAATAAAACCTTCAGTACGGCAGTGAAATAGTTCGGATGTGGAGGTGGTCCCACCTAGCAAGATTTAGGACAGGATCTGGTTACTTTCGTTAGTTACCTCTTGAATCCAGCCGACGTCCTTTTTAGTATGACTTAGTACAGTAAATCTATCTATCTATTTACTTATCTATCTATCTATCTATCTATCTATCTATCTATCTATATATATATATATATATATATATATATATATATATATATATATACACAGTGTCCCATTAAACATACTTCTTGTTTTCGCAGTCGAAGGTGTACGGCCATACTTGCTCGAAACACGTGATCGACAAGATGAAACGAAGCACCGGGTTAGAGCTACTGTAATATCTGAGTCTGAACGTTGGACGGACCCCTGTGCCTCCTTTCTTATTGACGATCACATGTTTGGAGCAAGTGTGGCCGCACCCTTGGCTGTCTGCCCTTGGTACATATGTATTCTTCAACTCGTTACCTCAGCAAACGAAATCTGGAGGAGGTATGTGCATTTCTCCAAAGATGTCTCAAAAACCTGTCAGTTAAGTTTTGTGATTATGTGGGTCATGAACCAAGGAAGAATTGGTTAAATTTTTTGTGGTGATCTGAGTTGTCTGGCATAGGCGTTGGTAAAGGCATGTGCTCTCCGAGTGCTGTCTACTAGTTCTAATTCTCTATCGATTTTCACTGAAAGAGACTGGATATGTCTGTTCACTATAACTTTCGCCCACTCCGTATTTATTTTCAAACTTGCTCTGTTACTCTCCTTGTTGAGCTCAACTGTTCTTTCTCGTAGTTCCTCACCTGTTTCAGTGACAAGGACTTTCTTCTCTTTTACAGATCTAAACCGTAAAGTAATATTCATGTCTGACCATTTATATTGCCAGTCTATATTATTATCATCTATATTTACGAGTTTTTTTATACATCGAAATTATACTTAATCTTCGATAACATTCGACAAAATGTTAAGTGCACTTAAAAAGCTCTTAACTCTTCCAAGGCATAACCAGACAACACAAATCACAATCAAAATTTAATCAACTCTTGCTTGGCCCATGACCCCCCAAAACACAAAATTTCAGTTAAATCCATCAATATATTTTTAGGTAATTTATGGCTAAACAAACAAATAGCAGTCCTGAACCGGGACTAAAACTAAGATAAACACCAAAATTTTATCAGTACTGCCTTGGCCCATGATCCACATATCCACAAAACTTCATTGAAATTCATTGATGCTCTTTTTTTTTTTTTTTTTTTTTTTAGATATCTTGGACACAAACATACAAACAGGGGTTATTACATAGCCTGCAACTTTGTTGATGGAGGTAATAATCCAAAATTTCGGGCAAAATAATAACTACATTGTACCTCAATAGACATGTCATAACTACGATATATATTTGGGCCATTTTATGACTGGTAATCAACAGTAATGAGTGCTTACTGTAGCAGCCACAGAGGAAGAGCAATTCTTAGCGACCTCTTTGTACTCTTACTAATCTGTCTTTCGCCGAAAAGAAAGGCCCGAGGCAAGGCTACCGTAGCCTACGGGGAGATAGATGACCAGTCTACTATATAGTGGCATTACACAATGTGTAAGGAAAAGGAAGTTGTAAAAAGGCTTATTTCACAACTTCAGTAAGAGTACATACTACTGACGGAGGCGTATGACAGAAGGAAGGAAGAAAGCATACTGGGCAACATCCAGCCCTATGCCATTCTCAAACAAGCTCTCTGCCGTTGCTCGTAGGTGCTGTAATAAAAGTCAGCAGCATGAACAGCAGCACCCGTTACCCAGACCAACGACCATCACAACACCCTCACAACATTCAGCATCCAGAGTGTACGATCTTCAGCAATATTAAAGTCAAGTCCCGTAACGCAACCCAGAGGTGTCTTCCCAGGATATCATCATAGTTTGCTCTTGGTGTGGCCACAAGAGCCGTCCCTTCCACATCAAGGTCAGTAAAGTGAGTCATTCTCTTTGACACATGGTGGTGGAGAGGGATAACTTCATGTGATCTTGCAATATTTCCAACTGGCTCAACTACGTGGCTTTGTAAGATCTTCCTTGGGTCGGGATCGTGAGCTGCCGAAGAGGTGTAATGTTGTCAAGGCTTGCTTCTCGCTCAGCTAAATATATGTACCAGGTGAAGCACCAACAGGCTGTGAACACCCACTACTGTTATTCATAGGTGCACGAAGTAAGAGTGTTTTGGTGAGGAGTGAGGAGTATTGCTTGCATCTGGGTAAGGGATTGGTACCACAGGAGGCAGGCCAAGGAAGTGCATCATCAGTAGTAACAACAGAAGGTTAGGACAGACATTAAGATAAATGGAAATAACAATGGAAATGGAAGAAACAAGAGGAAAAGGGAAAAACCCCAACAGAGAGAGAGAAAATGGAAGCAGTAAACATGGTGACACTAGAGATGATAAGCCAGTGAACGTTAGCTTTAATACAGACGAAATAATAACATCAATGCAAAAGCCACCAAGCACACACAAAAGAAATGCACGAATTGTAAAAAAGGAGTATCAAAGACTGATAAAGCAATGTGGTGTGACAGCTATGAAGAATGGGTGCACATTCAAACAGGAACAAGGAGAAGCTGCACAGAACACAAAATGACAAAGGAGCTATATGAAGCAATCCAGGAGGACAGTGGTGAATGCAAAAATATAAAATACTGATGTAACAAATGTTTGAACAAAGATACAGGCACAGTGAAGAATGAGAATGAAAAAGAAACTGGATTAAATCAGCTGGCTAAAGATCTTGAGATGAAAATAGAGAAGTGTAATGAATTGAAAAAAAAAAAAAAAATCTACAGGATGAATGAGGAATATGAAAGAAACCAAGAAGAAAAACAGATTCTGGTGAAGAAGCTCCAAAATATGGAAGATGAAGTGAGTGAAAGAGAAATAGTTATTAGAATTTTTTTTTGTGTGTGTGTGTGTGTCCGACACTGGGCAAAGGCTTCAAGGCCTATATCTCGGGGTAGTAGCCAATCCCAAGGCCCAGTAGTCCTCCTACACCTCCACATGTCACCTCTTCAGCGCTAACACCCACCGTCCGTAATGAATACATGCTAAGGCTGTCTCATACAGGACTGGTGTATTGGTATTAGCGGGGGTAGTTTTACGACATGTCGGCGGGTCATCTGGTAGATCAGGAAAGTCTGCTTTTATGAAATTCAAACCCTTAAACTGTTCCCTGCCCCAGCCGGTATTCGAACCTGGGTCCATCAGGACTGCAGGCCGCCTCTCTACTGATTCAACCACCGCCTCCCCCTGAAATGAATGAAAGAAGGAGAATTAAAAGAGAAAGAGATAGAAAATAAACAGCTGATAAGGGTAATTAGTGAGTTGGAGGAGGATGAAAGTGTTAACCTGCCGCATGCCAGTGCTGTTTTAAAACGGTCTGACATAAGACAGCAGCCAGTGCCAGTGCCGTATTAAAATGGTTTAAAATAAAAAAACGTCACTGTGACCATATTTTTCAAGATTCACGGGTAATAATTGGCAGGGATGTAAGGTAACTGTTCCTCTATCATCCCTCAGGCTGTCAAGGCCATACACTCACTGGCCTCCCCCCCTCACGCTCGCTCTGCCTCACTCTGCCTGTGTGCCTCACCCATTGCTGTACATAGTGAAGGCATTTTGTAAATATTTTCATGTAAGTGTAAGTTGTAAATATTTTCTTGCAAATGTAAGGACTATATAGAGAATTCAAGTTGTAAATACCTTCTTGTAAGTGCCAGGACTGTACGTAATGAAGTCAGGTTGTACCTATCTTCAAGTAAGTGTAAGATAATGCATTCACATTGAGAAAGACACGCAAATTGTGATAGATCCTGAGTAAGTAATCAGAAAAGTGTACTGAACATTGCTATATCTTCCCAGCATAAATACCTGAGTATACCTTACATAGAAAACGGCTTTCTCTCATGTACATGGTGAGGGTGAGAGAGCGGCTATACCTGTACACGAGTATGCAGGAATCAATAAAACCCGTTTCCGAGCATTGGTGAGCATTTCAATGGCGAAATTCATTGTTTCCACATCAAAATCTATCATTTTAGCCAAAAAAAAAAAAAAAAGGTCGAAAAATGGCCGGCACTGAGGTGACCCATAGGGCTAAAATTAGCCGGCATGCAGCGGGTTAAAGAAGCAAAAAAAAAAAAGAAAACAAGTTAAAGATCTTGGAGAACAACTAAGACAAGTGAACAGGGAAAAAGAAAAAGCAGAAATTAGTGAGGACAAACTTAGAGAAATGATAATAATAGTAAAAGAAGAATATGCAGCTCTTAGAAAAAGGTTTGATATTCAAAACCAAGAGTATATGATGCAATGAAGGAGGAAAGAAGAAAAAGAAATAAGGAGAAAACAAACGATAAAGAAAAAGAACAGGAAAATCTAGGGAAAAAAGAGAACAATAAGACTGAAACTAAACAAGAGAGAGATGAAAACTGACAGGAAAAAATTGGTAGAGGAAGTAACAATAATGGAAATAAGAAAAGATAAAAGCACAAAAAATATAAAAAGCATGAAAGGAAAACATGAAATGCAAAACCCAAGAAAAAATGAAAAAAGTGTCTCAGAGAAAAATGTAGGAGACACAAGAAAAGTCATCAGTAAAGAACAATGGGGAAAAAGTAAAAAACAAGAGGAAAATGTGATGGCACAAAATAAGCAGAACTGTAAATTCTACGTGAAAGGAAAATGTTCCAGAGGAAAATGGTGCAGGTTTAATCACACACAAAACATGGCAAGAAAAGATACAGGTACCAGCACAAGGCAGTGAGAAATGGGTCAAAAACAGAGTGGAAATGCACGAAGAGAAACAACTCAAGACTGTAGGTTCTTTACAGAAGGAGAATGTAAAAAAGGAAAGTGGTGCAGGTTCAGTCACCCAGTACCTATAACATTGAATAAGGGGATAAGACAGGAAAACAGAAAGATAGCGTATAAATTCTCCAAGGAGGGACGATACTTGAATGGATGGAAATGTATCTTCCTGCACCAGAACGGGGGAAAATGCAAATTCTTTGAGAAAGGACGCTGTAGATATGGGGCATATTGTAAGTATGAACATGGAAGCTCTAAAGAAAAACAGAAAGGGATCAAATGAAAAACAGGGAAGAAAACAAGGAAAATTTTCAGATGGCCAAACTAGAAAAAGTAAATTGCTTTAGAGAGTAGAGGATATTTGGAAGGAGTTGAAAGATTATCAGGTGAAAGTAATATCAGTATAGTGAAAAGAAGAAGAAAAGAAGAAGAGGAATAAGAGTGATGGAAAGAAAAACAAAAAGCAAAAAATATAAAAAAGATGATGAAATAAAAGTAATATATGCTAACTGTACGGGAGTAAAAGGAAAAACTTCAAGCCTAAGGGAAATAACAAACTTACTTGAACCAGACATAATAGTGCTCAATGAAACATTCTTGAGAGACAATGAACTAGTAAATTTGAAAGGATATAAATCATATAGTAATAACAAAGAGAGCATATGGGGAGAAGGAATAGAAATAATGATGAAGAAAAATATGGAAAGGAACACAGTGAAAGTTAGTGAGGAAAGTGAGACTGTGGAATAACTGACAGTGAGAGTGGAAACTAAGAGGGAACTCAATATAGTAAATGCCTATGGGAAAACACAAGGTAGAGCAACAAATGAAGAAATAAGGGAACAATTTAGATACATTAAAGGACACATTAAAAATATTGAAAAAAAATGGGGAAGATTACATAATTGTGGGTGATTTAAATGCTAAGGTTGGCAATGATACTGATGGAATAAAGGATAATAATGAGGAACAAACTCAAGCAGGAAAAGCCCTAATAGAAATGGTGAGAAATGTCAATGGAGAGATAATAAGTAGAACTAGGAAGTGTTTAGGAAAGTGGACAAGAGTGAACACAAAAAATGAAGAAGAAAAATCAGTGCTAGACTATGTTATAACAAATCAAAGTGTTTATGAGGATGTTAAAAGCATGACTGTTGATGAACAAGGATTATACAAGCTTACAAAATATAAAAACAAGGAAATAAAGGAAACTGACCACAACACCATCACAGTAGTAAGAGATGATAAAGTTAAGTATATGCAGAGAAAAAATTAGAGGAAATGGAATTTTAATAAAGAGGAAGGTCGGGCAATATTTAAAGACATGACGGAAAATGATAGAGAGTTAGATAATCTGTGGAAGTTTGAAAAGACTACAGAAATTGAAGTTGAAAATGAATGGAAGAGGTGGAAAACAAAACTATATGAAACACTTGATAAGGTATTTGGAAAAATAAGAATATCAGAAAAAGTATGACAAGGAGTAGATAAAGAGGTTAAAAGACTAATGGAAGGGAAGAGAAGTATAAGGAAAAAGTCAAGAATGGAAAAGGATAAAAACAGGAAAAAGGAGTTAGAAAGACAGAGACAAAAGATTGAGCAAAAAATCATCCAAAGAATCGAAGACAATGAAGAGGTAAGGCTAGAGAATATTGCCGAGGAACTAATAAGAGGAACAATAACAACATGCTGTGGGAGATTAGAAAAAAAACGCAGAAGAAGCCACCATGCCAATACGTAATACAAGACAAAGAGGGAAATGATATAAGAGATCCGAAACTAATTAAAGAAAAAATAACAGACTATTATGGTGAAGTTTATAAGAAAAATATAATAGAAGATGGATTTGAAGAATACAAAGAGCTATTAGATTATATGATCAGTGAATGTTGAAAGTATGATAATACGGACAGAGATGAGGATGATCTTAGTGCAGAAGAAGTGAGAGAAATAATGAAAAGATTAAAGGTTGGAAAAGCAACAAGACCTGATAAGATAAGCAATGAAATTATAAAAAGGGGTGGGAAAAGTCTCAAGAATTCTATAATAATGATACAAGTAGTGTATAGGACAGAAAATCTACCTAGTGAATGGCACAGAGCTTTTATTAAAAACATATACAAGGGAGAAATAAAAAAGACCTAAATAATTATAGAGGAATTATATTAAACTCTCATTTATTGAAAATGCTAGAAACAATTATTGACGCAAGAGAGAACGAAGAATTAGAAAACATGAGTGAGTACCAATGTGGAGCAAGAAGAGGAAAATCTGTTAGAG
Organism: Coenobita brevimanus; assembly: GCF_032717465.1. Taxonomy (NCBI): domain Eukaryota; kingdom Metazoa; phylum Arthropoda; class Malacostraca; order Decapoda; family Coenobitidae; genus Coenobita; species Coenobita brevimanus. The sequence goes on from NC_137041.1 coordinate 30,253,628, forward strand.
AACATTAGTTTGCAATAAGAAATATAGTTGAAGAAGCTCAAAAAAAGAAAGAAGAAATAACAGCAGTGTACTTTGATATATCAAAATGTTTTGATAAATTGGTGTTAAAAGAAGTAATGAAAGAACTTTGGCTGAAAGTGATAAAAGGTAAAAACTGGAGACTGATATATAAAATAAATTCAGAAAATATATTAATACCAGTAACAGAAATAGGAACTTGTAATGAGGTACGGGTCAAAGAAGTGATAAGACAAAGTTCTGTGCTAGGAGCAAAGATAAGCTCGCTGACAACAGATGCTCTGAGTAGAATGGTAGAGTCAAAGGGGAAGGAATGGAAGGTGGGGTAAGTAAAAATAAGTCCTCTAATATTTCAAGATGCCATAATAGCTATAGCACGAAAGAAGGATATACAAGGAATATTTAGAACAATAGAGGTGTTCCAGAAACTAAAGAGGCTAAAAATGAATGATCAAAAAATCAAAGAAACTGCACTAGTGAGGAAAAGTGATAAGCCAGACATTGATGGAAAAGACATAAAAGAAACATCAAACCACAAGTACTTGTGGGAAATAATCCAGCCACAGGGAAAGCAAAATGAAGACATTAAAAACAGAATTAATAAAGCAAAAGTGGCAATGAATGAGAGTATCAGTATAATAAATAAAAAGGTATTGGAACTTAGTAGAGTTAAAATAGGATTTAAAATGATTGACATATGTAACACCAGTACTCTTGTTTGAAGCAGAAACTTGGAAAAAGTTAAAAGAAAAAGAAAGAAAAGAGGTTAATGACATCCAAACAAAGTGTTTAACAAAACTATTAAAATTACCAAAAACGACACCAAAACGTGCCCTACTGTATGAAACAAAATCAATGAAAATGGAACATAAGATAAATACAAGAAAGTTAGAATATTATATAGAGCTAAACTACAGAAATGAGGATCCAATGGAATTACAAATGAAACGGCTTAGTGAGGAAAACGAGGGAGAAAACGAAAAAGAAATAGAAGATCTGAAAAGACTACATAATATTACAGAAAATACAACAAATATGGAACAAAATGAAGCAAAGAAGATGATAAGAAGTAAGGTACAAGAAAAGAATGGAGAAGAAATCATAGATGAAATGAGACGAGGAAACAAAACTAAAGAAGCAGCAGAACAGGAAATTGAATATTTAGAAAAACTGAATTTTGAAAAAGCAAAAGTTACATTTATGCTAAGAACGAGAATGCTTGGTGTTAAGGTAAACTAATAAAAATAAATATGAATATAATTTAGTGTGTGAATTATGCAAGGGGGAAGAAGTAACGCAACTTCATCTGTTTCACTGTAAGGCATATGAAGACATAACTGAGAACATAGTGAAGGAAACAATAAATGGAACGTTTCAAGAAAACTATATAGTTAAAGTGACAGAAACTGTAGAAAAAATACTGAAAAGGAGTATAATACTAATTATGAGAAAGGAACAATTTTTGTAAAACAGAACTCGTGGACAGGAGAGTGCACCAGCAACAACAACAAGCAGCGAGTGATACATCCTCACCCTACCGCTGTCAAACTCTGACCAGCTCCACCTCCACTGGCCTCGCTCACCTCTCCTCTCGATCATTTTGCCTCTCCTCTCTAATTAAATTCCATCTAACAATCTTCTGCACAAAGATTAAGGAAAAAACAAATATGGAAATGGTTTGTCCTTTTGCTCTGGTATGCATGAGTAGCCGATAGATAAATATGAAAAGTTATTAATGAAAGATTATGGTAGTCTGGCAACTGGGAGTGGTGCACACACATACACACACACACTAACACCCGGTCAATACTGAGGACTTCTGGTAGGCGGGGTGGGATGAAGGGAATACATGGACAGATGGCACAGCGGGAACGGCTTGCTGTTGACGCTACAGTAATGCTGTTCTAAGCTGAAATAAGATTTCACGGCCAACACCGCCATGTACTCATAGATATATAAGTAGACAGGGAAACAGAGAGACAGACAGATTGACAGATAGAGAGATAAACAGATAGATAACACCACGTGTATGAAAGTACCCAGTTAATAAAGTGCAGAGTATTCACTCGGTGAAAAAATATGTTCGTTTTCATTGTAAATAATATATCAAATGCGTATTACACTCATGCTTAAGAGAAATAACTGTAGCCTAAATGAACTGACCAGAGAACACGTATAGGTCAATCTGCAGTTCGTGAGGGTGTTTCCATTCAGCGCCATGTTTCTGTACACCAGTCACACCCGTTGATGCATTTCTGCCTAAGCGATCGTGGAGTTTTGCCAAACTTTTCAATTATTACTTTATATCCAAGGCTTGGTGAATGAGTTTGGGAGTAAGTGTAAGAAACGGAATCTACAGTAAAGGTGAATGTAGGGAAAAATAAAGTTACAGTATGGTCTTTGAGAGAAATTAAGTCACTGAATGTACAGTGAGGCTGAATGAAGAGGATGCGGAAAATGTGAATGCTTTTAAGTACTTGGGTTGTGTGATGTGTAATGATGGAAGTTTAGAAGGTGAAGTGCTTGAAAGGTTACAACAGGGAAGAAAGGTTTCTGGTTCTTTGAAAGCCGTGATAAAAAACAGGGAAGTGAGCATGAAGTAAAAAAGTCACTGCATGACAGTATTGTGATACCAACTCTAACCAATGGAAGTGAAGCTTGGACCTTGTTGGAAGGACACAGGTCAAGAGTGAAAGCAATGAAAATAAGTAATTTGAGGGGAGTATGTGGAGTTACATGGGGAGACAGACTGACAAATGAGGAAGTGGAGGAGCGTTGTGGCGCTGAGGTGGATATGATAGAAAGCGTTAGGAGATGGAGGTCGTTTGGCCATGTGGAGAGGATGGGGAGCGAGAGACTAACGAGGAGAGTGTATGCCAGTGAAGTGGAGGGTGGGAGAGGGAGGGGAAGGTCGATGATGAGATGGAGGGATGGATTGGAGAGGTATATGAGAGAGGGGGTGTGTGAGCTGGGAGCAAGGCAGTGAAGTGGCATTGGACAGGGCGACATGGAGGCGATTTGTTTGTGGCCATCCCTTACGGGATTGAGGCGTCTGGCAATACATAGATAGACAGATAATTTAAATGTTTTCCCCTCCATGCATAGTGACATTGTGAAATCAATGAATACTGTTGTCTGTTACAGTGTTTTTATTTGCTATGTATTTCTCAACACCTTTACGATATCCATCCATCCATCCATCATCCAATCCTATGGTGCCCCATGAGGAGCCTGGGACTAGGCAAGTTGGTCCTGATATTTAATATGAGTGACCAGCCTCATTCATCCCTGAGTGGCATTACGTGAGAAATAAGCCCCAAGTACCCCTTGGATATAAACCTACTCAGGCACAATCCGATTGGAGCGCCTTGATTACCCACAAAACCACCATGCGCCATAATTTGGTTATATAGTTACCACTCAGCGTAGTACATGGTTTCCTGGTGTACAGGTAACCATCTGGCTTGTCACTTAGTGGAGAGTCACGCGTAGGCAAAATTAAGAAGAAAGAATGAAGGAAACAAGATTAATTTTTTTTTGGTTTATGCCCTGTGTTAGTACCTCAGTCGCTTTCCGTCGTAATCCACTTTCCACAGAGCATTGCATCTGTCTAATTCCATGCGGCATTCAGTAGTAATGTTGCAACAGGCAGATATGTATCAAACTGAAACACCCCGTCCACTAGCAAGGTGGTGTAATGCTTTCCACATTTGGTAACACTGATAGGTATGGAACTTCACCAGGTTTCATTGGTCGCTAAGACGAACCGAACGCGGTGATCATTGCCGTTGTGCACAGTTATTAGTAGTACATAGACAATGTCCCGCCTGACAATATACTGAAAATAACAACGTTTTGTGAATATGGATATAAAATTATTTCACACCATACATATTCGTATTTTATTCACATGAAACACGCAGGTTTCGTAAATGTGACTTTAGGCAATCATCACAAACCATACAACATTTACCGATGGCCAGCATATAAACCATTATAACCTTACCTGCATTCCCGCACCTCTCATAATAATCACAAAATTACCGTGACCTCCCCCCCCTCCTGCCTGACCGTGAACCTCTTTAATCAACGCAATTTCAACTGAGGTGGCGCCACAGGAGGAGGCTGGGTGGGGCGCCTGGGAGATAGGGGGAGGGAGGAGGGTGAGGAGGGGACGATACTGGTCTGGCTGGTGGGAGGCGGGGGGGTGTCGCTCTCCAGGAGCCGAATGTTGGGGTAGGGGAGAGTGGACTGTGCCAGTAAGCTAGGATGGGATGGACAAATAATATGCTGGTGACATGGCGCCAAATCAGTTTAACATTGATTTTGGAATCTGAGAGGCCTTTAAACGTTTTGCAGACTTTGGCACGTTACGCAGTCTACCAGCATGTTTTGTTATATCGTCTGTAGGATGACCTACTCCTTAGGGAGCGGCACATTACACAAACCCTGCATTATTAGTGTCTGGTGACGACTGTGCTATCACATGGTGATATGCTAGTATGAAATGTCCCTAGAATGTTTGTCTGATGTCACAGCTGTTGTCATAGCGATTGGGAGCTATTCTTGTTGCGATTACGTAGTAACATCATGGATGAAAACTGTAATATCGAAGGCAGAGGAGGGAGAGGGAGTAATCTCTTGCCAGAATAAATAATGGTCAACAGCAGTGATTCGTGCCTTTGGTTCTCGTTAATACCGGTATGGCACCGATGTAAAGGGAAAACGCGATTTACTAGGGGGAAGTGGACTGGGTCGCAGAACATTGGTGGCGAAACTGGGATGGACTAATAGCTGGGTAGAAAGATGCCTTATCAACTGTTTTACATGATCTTTATGTCGGATTACTGTAAACCTTATGCTGATAGAGTAAATCAGGTCATCTCTGGAACTGTCTCCTGTTTGTATGTCCTACATCCTATGATCTCCAGTCTTTCAAACGCAGTGTGTCCAGGCATCTCGAAATGAACGAATCGTGAATTTGACTCTCTGTTGTATTGTTTTTGTTTTTTTTTCTTGGAAGGAATGGTTTGCGGGTTCCTGGCCTTTGGTTCCTTCTTCCTTGCATAAATAAAAAATCGTGATATGAAGGACGTGTAACTGTTAAGCAGTCCGATTCACAACCTCAGTATCCAGTTCACTGTCTGCCCCTCCCTCGTCTTGAGAACTGCTGCACTCAGACATGGGTACTGACAGAGAGGGGAGATGGTAGTAACGACTGCTTCACCATGAACAGCAGATCACATGTTTATACATCAACGACAGTAGTTCACCTCTCTTCTTCAATGGATTGCAATATACACCGTTACACAGCCAGGGCAAGAGCTCCACATTCGGACACTGCTGAGATGTGTGGCTCTGTAGCTGCGCTCCGTGAACATGGCAGTGATCGTTTGATGATAGGGGCTAGGCTAGTGGCATGTTGGTAGCTTTATTAACACTTGAGACAGTCTGCCGTGGACGCCTATATCATAAGTAAAAGCTGACTTGGCTCTAATCCTCGTATTTAACTTTATCCTGTCAATTTCATACGAAGTTAACTCTACTCGGTTGTTTAGCATAACAAAACACACTGTAGATAATGTGTATGTTTGCATTCAATACAAGCGATTTTTGTAACTAGTGGCATAGTTGATGTAATATGCCCTTGCTCAGACTGGACAACTGCAGACATTTCAACCTTGTTCCATCATTACTGGCTCGAGAATTTGTGAAGAAATGCTAGGGGCACACGACAGTTGCTCAGTATGAACCTAAATATAACTAACAATCACCGGCATTGTGTAAAGTCAACAGCCAAACACAGCATACAGAAAACGGTAACGTAAACCTGGGTTAAGTAAATCTACTTTTATTTTACGTCAGTGCCATACAGATATTAATGAGATACACAGGGACCAGCATTATTGTCAGGCTGTTCATATTTAGTGATGATAATGGAAAATCTACTTACGCCTATCACTACACTGTCTGCGATATCAGTCGTCATTCATGATGATATTCCGTAAAGTCCCATCCACACTAGTGGACAGTGACTGGCAGGCACGAATGAGAAGTCCGTCATCGGACAATTTGTGTCAGAGATCAGCGGACGGTCCTTGCTCCGTGCCCATTCTCGAGTGAAATCACCAGACATGCACTGCCCGCTTTTTAAACTCTCTGGTTCCTTTTCTTTTTTTACTAGCCCAGCGATTATTGTGCTGTACAGTGCTATTGTTCTCATACGAACTGTGTTGACCATTGTCATACCGCACTCAAGTGCTGCCGGCTACCTACTCACCGATCACCTACCTCTCACAGTTTGGACATCACAGTCGTGCCCAACTGACTGCCCAGTGCGAACACAGTCTGTCAGTCACTGTCCGCTAGTGTCGATGTTGTTTTAAGCTACACGAGTAATTTTCAGTCACTATGACAACAGCTGTAACATCTGACAAACTGTAATGACGTGTCATATATTTGCACATTAACAAATAGTCACCATACTAATAATATAGGGGTCCTGTGTCACCCAATGGAAAGTGTGTTGTGAATTGTTACAAACCATGACGGTCAACTACAACACGTGGCAACGTCAACATGACGTTTCATGGTCTGACTGCAAAATTCCATATTCTCCATGAAACCGTGATTTGGCCCAGTCGTCACCTTGTAATCTATACTTCCCACTGTAGCTCCTGTCGTCTACCAAAGTCCACCGCCCCCTATCCCATCAGACATCACCCCTCTCCTCTAGACCCCAGTGCTACAACTATTGCCCCCTTCCTCACCCACCTCCCTCCTCCTGTCTCCCATGTCCCCCACCCTCACCCTGCCGCCTCCTGTGGTGCCATCTCCGGTATGTAATGACCTTGCTTCGAGTTCAGAGGTCTACCAGTGCCAGGTTCACGGTAGGGAGGATGGGAGTCATGATAATTCTCTGTTCATTGATTGTTGTGGGGAAGCTGATAAATATGACTTATATGATGAAATGCTTACTGTTGCATGGTTCATGATTCGAAACTGAACCACTCGTGAAATCCATGTCATTCATAACTGTCATTATGTAGAGGGTATATTGTCTGACATAATTTTAAAAGCTTATCTTGATCACGACTTGCTATTATCAGAATATTTTTTGGCGGAACATTGCATATAGGGACCGAAGGAAACCTGGTAAAGTTCCATACCTATGATAACGAAACCTGGTGAAGCTCCATACCTATCAGTATTACCAGCTGCAGAGACCATTACACCACCTCGCTGGTGGACGGGGTGCTTCTGTTTGACATCATGTCCAGGACTGTACTTAGCTGGTGCAGAGAGGTTTGATTGGTGGGGGGGGGGGGAGGGTGTAGCACCTCCAGTTACACCAGATCGGTTAATTAAAAGCAGTTACTTTTTAAAAATAATTATTACACCTAAATCACGGCTCTGGGTACACCCTGAGAGATCAACCCCCATTAACTTGGTGTTCCCCAGGAGTCTGTTCCCACACTGACCAATATTCCTTCATGGACCAATTTTTTCCCCATGAAGCCATTTTCTCATTTGAGCTATTTTCCCTCTGGACTTATTTTATCCATACAGCATTTTTCCATAGACCTGTTACCTTCGTGGGCCTACCTTCTGCCATGGACCCACTTTTCTTCTGTTGATCTGTGTTACCAAGGACACATTTTCCTCTTGGATCTCTTTCACCGTAGATATATTTTCCCAATGGATCTATTTTCCCCATGGGCTCGTTTTCATCATGCTCCAAATTTGTCTCCGATTCTGTCTCCATAAATCTGTTTTACTTACAAACCTCTCCTTCCTCTTTGGATCCATTTTTAACACGGATCAGTTTTCCTTGTCAACCAGTTTTCCTCATGGATCTATTTTCATCCTGTGGGTAACACGAAATCTCGACCTGGACTAACTCTCCGTCATGGACCTATTTCCCTCAAGAACCATTTGTACCCACTGAACTTAGGCCCATTTCCTCAAGGACTTCTTCCATTGACCTATTTTCTCCACGTGGGCCAATTCCTATTTCCCCATGGGCTTATTTTCTCGCCACTGATCCACCTACCCACCAACTGTGTGACCCACCCCTTACCAAACCTGCCAACCTACCCACTCACCCACCCATCTACTGTACCTGTCCAGCCCGCACATCAGCCCACCTGTCCGCCTACAAACCTACCTTGCCCATTCACTCTTCCTGCTCACCCACCAACCCACCCTGCCCATCCACCCACCAACAAAATCACACCACTCACCCACACCAACCATCTTCCCCAGCCTCCTCATCACCCCAGCCATCCCACCCTTGCACCCATCCAATTGTCCTGCTCACTCTGCCACCCACCCAAACACCTTTCCACCCCTTCCACGAACTCCATTTGTGGCTGATTAATTTGAGTGACTGTCAGTAATTGTTGTTTTCGTGATCACAAGATGTCACTCGGTCGCCAAATAACCTCGACATGGAATACTGAGTGCCGAATCAACAAAACGTGCGGAAAACTTTTTGTCCTACATGACGTTCCCTGTCTGACACAGTGAGAAATCAATCCGCCAAGTTCAAGAATTTAGTTGTCAAACTGCTCATTTAATAAACAGGGAGTATTTATTGCCCAATTCGTGAAATGGGCAATTTCACAGGTGGTGCGTACAATATATGCCCATCTACTGTTTCTCTGTGAAACTATGTAAACACCAAGAAATGTACGGCACACACACACACACACACACACACACACACACACACACACACACACACACACACACCAGGTATGTATAGATAAGTAGACAGATAAATTATATATATCCATCCATCCATCCATCATCTAATCATACGTTGGCCCATGAAGAGCGTAGGAGCCCGGGGCTAGGAAAGTTGGTCCTGGCATATAAGATGAGAGTGACCAGCCTCACTCATCCCTGAGTGGCATTACGTGAGCAATAAACCCCAACCACCCCTTGGATATAAACCTTTACCGGCTCAATCCGATTGGAGACCTTTATTATCCACTAAACCACCAGGAGCCAAAATTTGGTTATATGGTTACCACCCAGCGCAGTAAATGGTTTCCTGGTGTACAGGAAACCATTTGGCTTGTCACTCAGTGTAGAGTCACCCACAGGCAGAAGGAAGAGGAAAGAATGAAGGAAAGAAAGACACAAGAGGATTTGTAAAGTCACCCGCAGGCAGAAGAAAGAGGAAAGAATGAAGGAAAGACAGAAGAGGATGGATGGAAAGAAGGATGGAGGAGAGGAAATGACAGACACCCGAGAGCAGCACTACATCATCCACTCACTTGATGTAGTGCATCCACTCACTTGATGTAGTGGGGCGGAGTAGAGCAGATTGGGAATGAGTGGAATGGGATTGGTTGAATGAAGTGGAGTTGAGTGCAATGAAGTCGGACTTTGTGGAGCGGAGTGGAGCTGAGTGAACTGGACTCAGTGGAGTGAAAATGGGTTGAATGAAGTTGGGTTGAGTGGAATGAAGTTGTGTTGAATGAAGTTGGGTTGAGTGGAATGAAGTTGTGCTGAATGACGTGGGAATGAGTGGAGTAAAGTTGGGATGAATGATATGTAGAGCTGAACGGAGTGAAAAGGAACTGAATGGAGTGACCTGGGGATGAATAGAGTTAAGTGGGGTTGAATGTAAAGGAGCTGGGTTGAATGGAGTGAAGTGAGGTCGACTGGAGTGATGTGAAGCTGACTGGAGTGGAGTGAGGTTGAGTGGAATGATGCAGAGCCAGGCGCCTCCCCTCCCAGGCCCCAGCTGACACATTTACAGGTGAGTAATGACTCTTGTGACAGGACGGGTTGTTGTGGCCCTGAGTACAGCGCTCCGGTGATTAATAATGTACCCTTAATTGATGTGGCCTTTAGTAGAGTAACCCTTTATACTCTGACCCTTAGTGTTGCCACCCTTAGTACAGTGACCTTAATACTGTCACCTCCCTTGGTATTACCCTTAGTACTGCGACCCTCAGTATTGTGGACCCTAGTATCGTGAACCTTGGTGTTGCGTTTTTAGTACTGTGAACCTTAGTACTGTGAACTTTAGCGTTGTGTCTCAGTATTGTGAGCGTTAGTGTTGTGGTTCTTAGTACATGTATTGTGAACTTTAGTGTTGTGTCTCTTAGTACTGTGAGCCTTAGTGTTGTGTCTCAGTATTGTGAACCTTTGCACTGTGAACCTTAGTGTTGTGGGCCTTAGTATTGTGAACCTTTGCACTGTGAACCTTAGTGTTGTGGGCCTTAGTATGTGACTCAGTATTGTCGACCTTAGTGTACCCACACCACAATGGCCCCTTCGGGTAGGGTGGTGGGAAGTCTCTGGGAGCTTAATAGAAAGCATAAATATCGACACTAAATTCCTAACTAATTATAATACTAAAAGTATATTCTAAACAATCTCCGATGCAATTACAAAATTACAACAGCTGAATCCTAAACAACTTAGCCATATCTTTTCTTCATCAAGGTAAGATGAGAAGTAATTATTGTACTGCTATATCATGTAAATGAGTATATCTAATATAAACTATTCTTTTTCTTTTAATTTACGGTTTGACGTTCAGTGCACATATCAATGTATTATTACAGCTCTCCCGTTGTCATCCTAACTCCCAAAGTTACGAAGAAAAAATAAATTAATAAAAAAAAAAAACTTCCAAAAGGAATTCCGGAAACTGACATTTTGTCTTTATATTAAGGCTGGATAAACGTTACTGCTTGTCAAAGACGTCGGTTAAGCGCTACTAGCGGTAAGAAAATATTGTCTCTTACTAAAATTACACTACATGAAATATGGCTGCCTGGAGTGTGATGGCTGGCCTTCATATTCAGAGTAATTAGAACTGTTCAGGATAGAAGTGGATAATGTAGACGTACCCATGTGAATTTTTTAGGGAATGGAGTTTAGATAGGCTGAAAGTTTATTTATACCAAACACAGCCTAACAAGATTACTTATACTAAGCCTCTGATGAAGTGAATCAGGCTTAAACTAATGTTTATCGTTAATAGTGAATCACAAAATAAACTTTTAGTAGCCTCACACAATAGAGCTATTCTGCAACAGGTAAGCTTTGATAAGTAACAAGGGAATGTACAGCATGTATGAGAAAGAGTTTTTATGAAAATGAAATATGAATGCAAGTGGAAGAAAAACAAATAAAAGGTCTGGAGGTGGGAGGGAAGTAGGTCGCAGAACTTAAGAATATCCCTTGTGGCTCTTTAAAGTGTGAGTATGGTATCCTCCTTAGGCCCTGGGTCTTTGTGTGGTGGATTCACCAAGGGCCCGTTAGTAAAGAAGACCTGAATAATTTATGCACTAACACAGCCATTCATATGAACCACACTTTAGTTTATTCTTGCTGTCCTAAGAATAATTTATTCATCTTTGAAGAGTCTTTCCTATAGTGAAAGAAGTAAGATACAGCCATTAACCACTTCAGTACGAGAATTCATTTCTAAATCGAAAATACTTATCTGGAGGACACACACACACACACACACACACACACACACACACACACATATATATATATATATATATATATATATATATATATATATATATATATATATATATATATATATATATATTGCCTCACCGTGGAAAAAAGGTTGAGGGATATACGGTAGAGACAGGTAGACAGAGGAGGAGCATCAAGGAAAAAAAAAAATAAGTTAATTGCTGCGAGGGAGATGACAATACAGAGAAGAAAGTGACAGAGAAATGGGTAAATACCATGAAGAGGGTGGAGGGTTAACAATTATTTAAACAGGATCCGATATAATATATTAACTTAGGAAAGCAACCGAAATAGATGAATAATGAGAACGGAGAACAAGGTGATATGTCTGGAGAGATAGAGCAATTGAAAATACAGTAAATATAAATGTTTCAAAATGAATTGGAGAAAAAATATTTATGTTGGTCAGGAAGAAAAGCGAATAAAAATGAAGGATATCTCAATAAACCAATAGCAACTGTTTAAGTATGCAATATTAACAGGGCAAAGACGTCATGGAAGATGGTAATGTATTGTTCATATTTTATGTGGATTTTTTGGGAAATTCGTAGTACTGTTTCCATAACAACTTATTTTGTACACGGCATCTCAGTAACTCTTTGTAAATTATTGGCGCAACGCACGTGTATGCCTATTAAACACGATATAAATAACACACAAGAGAATGCTAAGGTACTGAATGAAAACAAATCGCTAAGGAAGTGGTGCCATGATGCTTCCAGCGACATCACGAATACGGCCCTGAATCCCGGTGACATTCATTGTTTCCATATAACTCGACAGAAGCGTCTGTCGGTTGAATAATATAAATTTCCGGTAGAAAAATGGGACTGAATGAGACATTTGAGGTATACTTAAGGTTTGTAGGTGGTCATTAGACTCGCACATGTAAAAGGATGAATAAAATTGTAATACCGACTGTTGGCGTGTCAGGGGAAGGACAAATGGATTGAGAGGCAGACAGACAGACAGAGAGAGAGACAGACAGACAGACAGAGACAGACAGACAGACAGACACAGACAAAGACAGAGACAGAGACAGACAGACAGACAGACAAAGGCAGAGAGAGAGAGAGAGAGGATGAAGTGTGTGTGTGTGTGTGGATATTTGCCCCACGCTTGGTGGGGCTCGGGCAAACAAAGAGCCCGTCAGGGAAGTGGCAGAAGGTGGCTTTCCAAATGAGAGCATAGCTGGGCCGACACCGGCAGGCAGGGAAAAGCAGGAGAGGCAGGGAAGGGCCGTGAGAGGGGCAGGCAAGCACAGCTGATGGTCGTGGAGGGCAGGGCGGGACGTGCAGAGGTGGACAGAGGCGCGGCGCCGAGTGGAAGGCGCCAACGAAGAATTGCAGGTGGATAACGCACCGCCGCTGCCCTCAACCCCCTTGCCCTTGGTGGAAAAGGGCCGTAAAGACTCGCCCAGCCCCGCAGCAAATGGAGACCAAGGAGGGAGGCCCGGACACGGTCGCAGGGAGGGCAGGCCCTGGTCCAGATGGGCGGAGGGAGGAAACTGCTCTCGACCTCCGGATGGGTGGGTCCTAGGCCGTGGCCCTCCGGGTGGAAAGGACAGGCCAGCCCTCCTCGGTGATGCTAAGGGGGCTGGTCCCGCCACGGACTGGAGTGGAGGTGTCGACGGAACGGGAGGTGGGCTGCGAGTCGAGAGGATGAAGTGAAGGAGTATGAGACAAGATAAAGGTAAGAGCAGATGAAAGATTTCAACCAGATTTCCGGAGTATCAGAATTACTAGGAAGGCAATGGGGGCAGCAGAAAAATTACAATAAAAAAGAGAAAGGTAAGCAGAAGACAGGCTCTAGGTAGGAGAGGAGAGACAGAAGGAGAGTGACAAAAATAAGACTGCGGGACCCGAAGAAGGCTTGGAGACGGATAAACCCGGATTGTGCCAGGGAGAAATATGAGAACCAAACATAACGAAATTAATTTTGTGTACGAGATATCGTAAAAGAAGTTAAAGATAATACAATGCATTTTCACCTCTGTCATGAGGCACCAGGTAAATGAGAATGATAGATACATTCTTACTACTATTATTTTTCCTTTACGTCGTTGTCGTGCATGGAGAAAACTGAATATAACAACAGCTACACTCGTCTCAGCCAATCCACAACACCCACATTTCCGGTGTATTTTACCCCACTCTGCTCCACCAGCCACCGACAGCTCTTCCCGCCCTTTCATCTCCACCATGGGTACATTATTTTTACCTATTCGCATAGAACTTTAGGAGAATTTGTGGTTTACATCATCCTACCGTCAACGCCGCTCCTCATACATTAACCATATTCACAAACTATATTCGTCCTCACCTACCTTAACACACACCACCCTCTTGACCATCCTACCCACTTGTTGTCTACTCGCCTATCTGTTATACCTTTGCTTGTGACCTACACCTTACAAGTAAAGTGCGACAACCATCGTCACAGGTGTTGCCGACTACCCAACAGTATCGAAGCCCATCACAGTTACTTGTTTCAGTCCTTCTACCCACTGATGACTTAAAAATTCAAACTGGCATCAACAACTACAATATTCCAATATTACAGCTTACTCGTATTTCTGGCGCACTCTTGAATAGACACGATTTGCAGCATTCTGTAAAAACAAATTGATCGGATGGACCTCAAGAGGCCTAGAAATACATCCATGCAAGGTAGTTAATGAATTTAACAGGACGAGGAGGCGGTGGCTCAATCGGTAGAGAGTTGGCCTGCAGTCCTAACGGACCCGGGTTCAAATCCCGCTGGTGCAGGGAACAGTTTAAGGATTTGAATTTCATAAAATCAGACTTTACTGTTCTACCAGAAGACCCGCCGACATGTCGTAAAAATACCCCCGCTAATACCAATACACCAGTCCTGTATGAGACAGCCCTAGCATGTATTCAATATGGAAGGTGGGTGTTAGCGCCGAAGTGGTGACATGTAGAGGTGTGCGGTACGTAGGAGGACTACTGGGCCTTGAAAGCAGGCTGTGAAGCCTATGCCCAGAGTCGGTCACATAAAAAAAAAAAAAAAAAAAAAAAAAAAAATTGATATGATACAGTATGTCAGTGTGTGTAGATAAGAGAGGAGTGAAAGGTGAAGTAAAAGGGTTAACACTAGATAGAAATCAGTGGATGAAGCATGTGTGGAGATGACAAGGTATGTTAATCTGACCGTCGACAGAACTGCTTCCATCCCTCAGACATTGAAAGGCACATACTTGCAAGGACTGTTTGGCTAGCTTAGTGGTGCTGAGATTTTTAAACGCTTCAATGTTGAATAAAATTATGTGTAGCCAGTTTTCCTGGCCACTTTAAAGAGGATCCTCTTCAACTGCTCCTGTTCCGACCCATTTTTAATGGAAAAGTGTTAGAAATATGGTGCTCAAGATGCGCTGTTGCTGATAATGCTGATGATGATGATGTTCCTTTCAAGACAGCATGATTTCTTCATTATTTGCAATATACATCGTCCTCTGTCACTGTCTACGTTATCAAAATGCCATCGATGCAATTTAAATGTTCTCTGTTACATGCTACAGGTGTTGGTGCCAAAAAAATGTTACCCACATTATTGTCACCAGTCCAACATAAGGTTCACCACACAGTAGCAAGCATTCATAGACGGGTCCAGCTGATCACTCTGTGGTTTACCACTGTAGATCACTTAATTTCTTGTTTTCATCAGATCGGTAAGAGAGAGAGAGAGAGAGAGAGAGATTCCACTTTAAGGGGACTGACAAAAGATGAAATTAAGGAACTGGTGTTCACACCACATGTGGGGAACATGTCCATGCGAGCACTGTTGTATTAATGATCTTTCTCGGCTACAATTTACATTTTTTCTTAAATGACGTGTCACTTGGTGACAATTTTCATGTCATTTAAAAAAAGTATGGCGTGGGATAGTTGACCTTATAGCCGAGGAAAACATATAGATGTTGTGTTCATTTTTTCCTGTGGGGAAAGAAGTTATGGCCCTTTTTCTTTTTTTCAGTAATTGGCTGTCTTGGGGAAAAGGGCTTGTACCACTGAAAAGCAATTATCATAACACTTTCAAAATGGTAATGGCATGCTACGATTTTTTCTGTATCTGAGAAGAAAAAGTTTTGATTCTTCTCAAGCAGTGGAATTTAACCATATTGGAAGATGAAATGCTTGAAAGGGTGCAACATGATATAAAGGTTGCTGGTTCTTTGAAAGCAATGATAAGAATTAGGGAAGTGAGCATGGAAGCAAAAAACTAGCTGCATGATAGTATTGTGATACCAAATCTAACGTATGGAAGTGAGGCTTGAACCTTGTCTGGAGGACACAAGTCGAGGGTAAGGGCAGTGTAAATGAGTTATCTGAGTGGAGCATGTGGAGTCACATGGAAAGACTGACTGACGAATGAGGAAGTGAAAGGGGGTTGTGGTGTGGATGTGGATGTGATTGAAAGCTTTAGGAGAAATATACTGAGGTGGTTTGGCCATATGAAGAGGATGGAGAACGAGCGACTGACAAGGAGAGTGTATGCGAATGAGGTGGAGGGTGGGAGAGGGAGGGGGAGCCGAGGATAAGATGGAAGGATGTAGTGGAGACGTATTTGAGAGGGAGGTGTGAGCTGGGGGCAGTGAAATGACGGGGGACAGGACGACATTGAGGCGATTTGTTTGTGGCCATCTCTTTCGGGATTAAGGTGTCCGGCAATAGGTAGATTGATCAATAAATAGGAGAAAATTTTATACGCAACAATTTTTAGCCGTTGTTAAGTGTTCTCTCTCGCTTTACTTGCTTGCTCATAAAGAGAGAGAAAAAAAAATGGAGGTGGGTAGGCACCGTCTTCGGAGAACAGGTAACAGATGAACAAAGAATGGAGTGACAATCAAGAAACGCAGTGAACGGTAGTGGAAGACGGAGGATATGATGAAGAGATGAAAACTAAAGATTTACTGGCATTGAATGGAGCGGGCTAACAACCACTGCATCAGATTAAAAACAAGTGGGAATGGCCTCCGTCTTGCAGTGCATGACTCAGATTGTTGAAATCAATGATGATAATATATAAGGGTTCCTTGATCAGGCGAAGTGTTAAGTGCTAAACGTAAATAAAAATCTTCACATGAGCAAAGCCTTTATATATCTTGTCATGAAAGTGAGAGTCACGTTTATGATGAGACCTAGAAGGCAGATAAAAAGGCATGGTGAATTTAGGATATCACAAGTTCCTCTACACCAGGACATTAATGCATTACAAACACATTTTAATACATGAGTGTCTTTTACCGTACCTAATCCTTCTTCTATCAGTATATCAGTTAAAACACAGATTAATAATATTCTCATCTTTTAAGCATGTTTTGATTTTTTTTTTTGTTATTTGTGTATTGCACCAAATGTTAGTATTTTCTGCGCCCCTAGTCTGTCAGCCAAGGACCCCAACAGTGACTTTTGATGGCATTTTTTTTTTAAAGCTGGCCACCATGATAGGGGTATTCCTTGGGGTGTGGTGAATATTGTTTGGGTGGCTACCAAGCTTTAAAATGTGTTTCAAGGTCATACAGAGGTCTCTAAGGTCATCTAGATCATTTTGTGCTCGAAGTTTCAGTAATGCATGGGAACATAAAAATAAGCAATGGAATCAGAAATTTTATCTTTTTATTGTTAAATCAATATAAATTAACACATTTAAGAAATAAATATAGCATTTTTAACAAAATATGCATCTAAATATTGCTTTAGCAATCAGGTAATTGCAGAACATTACGATACGGTCATAATACATTTTGTTAGTTTTTCTTTTATTCCTACATAAAAATTAATTTAAAAATTACATTTACATCATCTAATTAACTAAAAAGTAACCTTATTTAATAAATTTGGGTGTACTCAGGTGCTATTACAAGAACAGCATATGAAAGTACTGTCAGTGCTAAATCATCGCATTTCCAAATTTTGTTGCAACTGGTGATATTACTGTTAAACTTCTTTCCATTTTGAACTGCCTATTTATTTCGTACTGCATAAGAACATACATAGTAAACTGACAAATATATGAAAGAAAAACAAAAGATATGTATATTGTTAATACTTTAAGAATTTGTCTTAATACTAACAGCGAATGACTCACTGGTCGATGTCTATCCAGAGACTTCACTGAGTCTCTCTTACACCTCCTCAAAGACCAGCTGGTTGGCACAGCCAGCTACTTTGCACACAAATTCCAACATACAAATCTGCTTCAATCGGTAGCATTTGCACCTGGCTATACTACATTTGGTTTTGCTTCCACATGTTGTCAGTTCAACATATCCTTGGGATACTGGAGGTAGTTTACTCCACACAGTCACAAGTCCCTCTTCTCTCCATCCAACAGTATCGCTTGGCTATCCAGCACTGGTGATTGTTTCATCAGTATTAAGTTATAATTTTACCTGAAAGTTTGTCCTTGCGAAACGATGATCCAAGGTGTCCTTTGTGTGCGGTAACCACTCCAGTGGTTTCTTTGCTTTGCAGAACAGCTGAAAACGCAGGGAATATGTCACTTCTGTATAGGCTGCAAACAAATTCTTCTGGTCCACTCATGTCCCCGTCTCTTCCCACAGCTTCCAGTAATACTGGGTACTGTTGAAAAACTTTCCAGCGTGACTTCTTTGCAGTCAAGAGTAGGTGGATGTGGTGTCACATACCATGAAAGAATGGAACAATAGAATATTGTGAAGGAAAACTGGATCCTTATGAGATGTTATGAGGTGCACTGTAAAGCATTTTCTCTGTTTACTTGTACCGGCAATCATCCAAACTTCAACTTGGTCTCTTTAGTCGTGTAAAAAAGGCAACAAAACCTCTGTATCTCGGCACATTACAACAATGCACTGATAGCCCATAACAATAGTCCTTTGCATGAAACAATCCTAGTATCTGCTTCTCCCTGATCAGACACCAGATTGCTGACTTCTCTCTTGGTGGATTTGGAGTTCACTGGGTCAGGGTAGCCCCTCCAACTACAACCTCCATCTCCTCAAAAAGATCAGATGCCTGATGGTGCTAAAAACTGGTCCTATACCTGTGAGATGACATCTGGTCCGTAGATCAGTTTCCTGACTGGCCTCTTCTTTGATTTCCTCTTTGTTCAGCCTGAAGACTGGATTGACTTAGATCCCAGACAACGGTCAAAAATGGCATCCACCCTTGTGTTTTTGTCTCCAACGTGCTTGAAAGCCGACTTTCCACAAATGGATGCTTAATCCCCGAGTGTGGTACATTTAGCAGGCTTTCTCAAAGCATGTCCATCGATTATGGTGCATGTAAGGAGGTTCGAACCTGGTAACCGACTTGGAACTTCGATTCCCATGTCTTTGGTAAGCAACGCAAGGAGGTCGGCCTTTGAGGATGAATTCATGTCACCATTTGGCTTTGCCAGGGACAACAGAGTTGGTGAATGCTCGTGTTCAAAAACTTGGGAGATCTGAACAGATCTTCCAGCATTTACGGCATTAAAGTGTCTTTGTAGGAACCTCCTGTCAGCTTTGGTAATTTTCCTCTTTTACAGCTTCTCACAATCTTGAACCTTTTATAAAGAGGCAAATGTCTTCAGGTTTAGCTTTTTATTGGCACAGACAATTTGATTCTTCCTTCATTCAGCCTTTCAAGCGTGAATGATATGTTCAGATCACATTCTTTCTTCTCAGGTCCATAGTAACCTTAGGAAAAACGACATCTTTTGTTGCCAAGAACACAAGGTCATTTTCAAAGTTACTTGTCGTAGCCCCAAATTCTTCCCAATTTTCTAATTTTGCCTGTAATTTCTCAACATGCAGTTCGTCTAGCTTCACCCTGGATGGCAATGAGTCACTCCTAATGTCGGTGAGATCTTCTTTATCATCTGCCAATCTATACGAGACCTTCGTGTCATGTGTGATGTGTGATCTCATAGCCATGTAACACAGAACCTATCTCGTGCCTGATCCCTTCAGGTGATACCGATAATACCACCTGAAGATTTACACAGCTTGTCTATCCACTCTGTTGTTTGATCTGATGTAACCTAGTTGAAAAAGTTACAACTTTGTTCTGTGGCGTAGTTGCCTGTTTGAAACTCTCTGTAAACATCAGGTGCTGCTGTTTGTAACGGCATCATGTCTGCCAGGTAGATTGGTCCCCATCTGGAAGAATTTGTGTGGTCATATGCGAGTAGCCAAAGTAACAAAGCAGCAAAGTTCTTCAGGTGGAGATCCCAATCTCTCTCTCGTTGTGCTCAGATGAAATCCAACATGGCAATGACCGTTTACATGTAAGAAGTCCAGAATTTATAATTTTTGCTTTTTGAAGACATATTCTTGTCACATCTATCCAATAACCCTTGCCTAGTCTGGTCTTCAAGAGCCTTTACCAGGGCAGTGCTTGACTTCTTAATTGTGGCCCTGGTGTCTTCTGTAGAACATAGGAATTCTTGCACTTTTTTGCCCAGTCCTCTAATTCTTGCTTCTCGGGACCATCATCTGGTTCACCAAGACATTCACAGAACATTTTCCAGCGAATTCTCCGTAGTGCTTCAAGTCCAAGTGTGTGACCCTAGCAGCTCTGTAGTATGGCCTTCCCTCTAAGACATTTTGACTTTAGTTAGAAGGAAACAATCCGGTTTCAGTCCAAGCAGTTTCTAGACCTTAGGCTTCTATGTGTTCTCCTATGGCACAAAGGATTTTAAACATGATATGTAACCCTTCCATTTGGAAAATCACGTGACCAAATTCCTCTGGTTTCGCCCACACTATTTCCTTGCCTTTGCTGTACAGTGGTTGGTCAGCAGTAACTGCTGTATGCGATTTAGGTACCTGCTTATGCCAGAAAACTTTTTGGTTATTGTTGTTATTGTACTGTAATCATCCGCTGGTGCCTGTAGAATGGACACCATGCCTGCAACAGTGATGGGCTGGTTTACTGTATATTTGGCCTCAATATATGCTCCCAGTATCGGAATCTTCTGAGCCTTCTGTCCCACCTGCCTAGATACCAACAAAGACAGAGTTTCCAAAGGAGCACCTTCTCTGCTCCAGATTTCCTGCAACCGATATTCTGCTTCATAGGAAGGTGTCTCTCTTTTACTTGAAGGCTTCTTTGCATTAAGATCATGAAACATCTTCATAGGTTCAATGTCCATCTTCACTGCTGTCATTACGTACATCATTATTTCCATGGCAGTTTTTATTTCTACCACCATCTTTTCGTCTCTGCCAAGCTATCCTCTGAGTACAGTGAAATGTATTTTTCCATCTAACGTTCCTTCCAGAACATCAATGTTGTCACAAGAGACTTGTGTGAAAGGTCCTTGTGCAATACTGGATGAAATATACACATAGCCATTCCTGTCATACTTGTAGAGTATTCGCAATTGAAATGTCAAGTCTTCGCACAGTATCTATTTCAAGGGTGTGGTTAGCTGCATGGAACAAGTTTACCAAGTTCTCAGACCGAGTGGCTTGGTGGAGCGCTAGTCCGAGACCTACATGTTTAAGAGTTAGTTTCTTGCTGTTTGAAGCCCTATAAACGACGTCTTGTGCAATGCTCAAGATTTTCATCCTGGTTTCCTGACCCACTATTAGACCTCCATCACTGTCAACGACATATGTGTCCCCGAACAAAAGGCGATGAAACAGATAAAGATTGTCAATATGTTTCTCATCAATGCCGTCCCAATACTGCTCATGCCCTAGGCAGTCTTGGAGATCTGATCTGATCTTAAGAGCAATATGGACCATTTCCTGTATTACACCCATTTCCTCTTTGTCTTGGATAATATTTTCATCCTAAGTGCATGCTTCCTCTGATGAGTCTGTCTCTGTCACCTTATGTTATGGAACTTATTTCGATAGGGTCTGCTCTTTAGCAAAATCTGACTTGTCACCTGGGTACAATAACACTGAGGTACGTTTGCTGAAAAGCCTGGCAGAGCAAGCCTGATCAGCGAGCTGATTCTTAAAATCCTCATAGAAGCTTTATATACTGGGAAGATATCAGTCTGTAATATCACTTCTATTCTCTTCACATACTCGAACATACTTTGTCCACACTTTCTTCTTGTCGTAGGCCTGACCTGAAGCCAAACCTTGCAGCAGATCATTGCATAGTATATCAAATGAGTTTTCTTCTGTTCTTGCTGTTGTATTCCTTTTCTCAGCCTTCCTTTGAAATGTAACTAGACATTTAAGGTGATATTGCCTTCTGCAGCTAAGATCAAAGGTTTCGATATTTCGAAGATTCGTTTTCTTACATTTGCCTTCCTGGCATAGTATGCATTTTGTCCAGTCAGCTGGAGAGGAGAGTCTTCGTGTTGTGCTGTTGAAGGCTTGTTTTCATGTTTCTCATGACTTTAGGCTTGCAATTTGTTGAACTGAGCTCGAAGTCTTTCGATGTGTGATGTAGAGGTAAAAGAGTCGTAGCATGATTTGTGCCACTGGATACGTTTGCACTCCCAAATGTCTTCAGGAATAGATTCAGTTCTGTCAAATACCGGGTATGCCATAATTAACACTCTCTCAGCTTCTGTCCCTCAGGTACTGTGTCACGAAGCTTTTTTTTTCCTGCGTCAGATGCTGCTTGTAAATTGTTCACTTCTTCTCTCCTGGCATACGACACAATAATCAATTGGTATTCCTGCTAACTTCCTCTTAATTACTGCCAGAGGAGTGCACTCCTCCATTCCCATTTAAAAAATGTTAATGATCTTTACATACAATGTATGAAACTTGAAAGTTACATTAACACACCTGTAAATTAGCAAAGTCTTTCTAGATTTAATCATTCCTAGTCTATCTACAGGGTATGTGTCTATTGTCAGACGCCTTAATCCCGTATGGGGTGGCCACAAAAAAATCACCTCCATGTCGCCCTGTCCCCCGCCATTTCATTGCCCTGCTCCCAGCTCACACCCTCTTCTCTCCTGTGCCTTTCCACTCCATTCCTCCATCACATCCTTGGCCTCCCACTCCCTCTCCCACCCTCCACCTCACTCACATACACTCTTCTCGTCAGTCTCTCACTCTCCATTCTCTCCACATGGCCAAACCACCTCAGTGTGTTTCTCGTAACGCTTCCTATCACATCCACATCCACATCACAACGCTCCTTCACTTCCTCATTTGTCAGTTTGTCAGTCTGTCTCTCCATGGTGGTAGGTGGGGACGCCCATCATCCACCCACCTGATGTAGTGGTACTCTTTTTAAGGTAGCTCTGCAATGAGTGGCAAGCCAAATGATTTCCTGTAAGCCAGGAAATCATTCACAACGCTGGGTGGTAACCTTTTAACCAACCAACACGTGTTCCCTACGTGACAACAAGTGGGTTGGCGGAGTGTTAGTGCCCCTCCACGGAAAACATCTAACTAAAAATACAAACACCATCATTTCCTAATATGTTTGGTAATAAAATACTGAAACCTTCATAAATTAGAAATTTAGACACAAAATTATACAGTTTCAGTATCTGTACCAACTGGTTCCCCTTTTGGATGGGAGAAATGAAAAGAAAAAATCTATATATAATAAATTTTCCATTTCAAATAATTTCACATGTACTTCATCCATTTGGAATATTGGTACACTTTTAGAAAAGTTACAATGAACAATTTGCGAATATTTGCATTTTATGACCTTTGTAACCTCTGTATCACCTTGAAATGCACTTTCCAGTTTGGCAGCCGCCCAAACAATAATCACCACACCCAAAAGAATATTTCAAACATGGTTGTCAGCTTTTAACTAAAAATCCCATTTTGTTTGACACCTTTTCGGGCCTTTGCTGGGACTCTATAGGCAACGTAAATTGCACCTTAACATGGGCTTGATGGTTGGAGTGACGGGTGTCCAGGTACTCACAACAAGCAATTGATGGTGAGCGTAAATGCAGGGTGATTGATGCGACCGGTATTACTTGTCAAGAGGCCACAGGCTGAACCACTCAACAATTGCTTGATGTCAGTCCCGTTTGAACTTGACTGACAACGCAGTCACTACGGAAATGGTGGTAGAACGGCAGAATACAGTGGAATATCGCACAAAAGTAAATAGCAATAATAAATAATAATTTTCGGTTTGTTTGTTCGCTGTAGTCAATGCTTGAATATACACAGGTCTAATCTACGGGACTATCTTCAGCTATGAGGTTAAATTGTTTATGTTAGATGAAAAAAGAAATGTAGCACATCAACATTCTCTTGGCCAGAAAAGTCATGAGTGTGAGGATCAATTGTATCAAGGATTGCATGAGTGAGACTGAAAATTAGAATACGAGGGTAGAGCGATTTGATAAGCGAATATGCCAACAGGACCCCACAACTTGAATAAGTGCTGAGCTCTGAGAGAATGCAACAGCATGCTTGGAAAAGTTTCCTAGTAGTGAGAGAGTGTTTTTTTATTGCAAATTTAAGTGGCATGGTGGACAATGCTAGAACAGATTAGCTGGATGGCCAGTGTGGTATATCTTCTGAATGAGATCGGAATAGTAGTGCCCAGATGGACGTGTGTGCTGGGAAGGGCTTTCTAATAACCAATATCCAATTCAGGTGAACTACCTTTTATTTTTATACTTTTTATAACTGATCTGGAAAATAATCATATTTTGATAGAATATTGCCACTTGCAACTCAAAAACTCGAGCTTTCAGGAAAGTTATAATCGCATAAAATGAATACATAATCAAACTAAAGTAAATGCCCAAGGGAGCACATGAACTTGCAAGATTTCAATGAATTCATGTATAAATAGTCTTTTCCATTAAGTCATCATGAAGCATTTAAGTTTATGAAAAAAATGTTGCTGAGGTTAAGTATTAGTCTTTATAAAAATGCCTGAGAAAATCTGAAAATTAATAAAAGTTTTCTTTACCGATCCAGCAAAGACAACGTTGTTTGTAGCCCACTAAACTTGAGATAATGCATTAGAGTCCTCCATACACTTAACCAATTTTTGGTGATTGTGCTTGCTAAGACAAATTTGGTGCGATGTAATGTTTTCCGATATTAAATGAGGACGGTAAAAACATCTAATTCACCCCACGAGTAATGTGATATAAGCAATTCAAAGTATTGTTTCAAACAATAATACATAAGTATTTGAATTTACTGAAAGAGTGGTTCTTTGAAGATTAAGGCCAGGGCTCCTTTCACAGGAACCAGGTAGCCAGATAGTACCAGTCTTTTTTGTGGGAAAAGCTGACGTGTGGGCACCATCACGTCATTACAACCAGTGTAGGTGTACAACAGTGTTCTCACACTGGGCCTCATTAGATGGCTAAATGCATGAAACAGGTCATACTGTAATGTAGGCGTATTATTTTTATACAGGGTTTTCTTCAACTCTACCGATAAACTCAAGATCAACTTGGTGTGCAAGAATATAACATTTTTCTGATAAATTTTCTCGAATAAAGCTTAATTAACGGGATACTGATATATTAGGAATGTAAAGGATCTTGCCTTAGCCATGGATAAAACACAGGGGTGACCTTCCGAACACTGACTCCACTTCTCTTTCACTCCACACCACCTCCCGTCTAACCGTTAATGGCCAGGTACACAGTCGGCATGAAAATTCCTGTCACCACTCCTGTTTTTTTCACCACGCACTTTCAAAATCAGTATGGAGAATCTGCAGCAGCCGACTCTGGCCACTTCATTTGGTCTCAGATCAATGTCCTACGCGTCGGTTGTGGCAGTTCTACCACACCAATTTTCAAAGTCTGTGGAGAGAGGTAGGGGAGGTGACAGGACGTTTGATGCCAATTGCACAGTATGGTTGTTTTCAGGAATGGCATGATAATTTATAGGCATACCATAGGCAACGTTAATCAAAACATCTAAAGCAAAATTTAATCTACAAATGAGTGATTATCAGTGAGAAAAAAGGGGCTCTCATTGTGATGGAAGGTTTCACAATGATAATTTCTTGAGTATGTGGAAGCCTCTGTTTATTTACATTTTTTGACAGCATTACTAAAACACACACACACACACACACACACACACACACACACACACACACACACATATGAAAAGATAGGACAAATATGCCATTTCCAGTGGAGTTCAGTTTGGTAGGAATGGTTTGTTGTTGTCATCGTTAAGTTGCATCCAGTTGAGTCTCAACTGGTAGGTGTAACTGGTCGTTGTAATTGTGAGGAATAGTTTGTTGTTGTTATGGTCGATTGAGTAGCATCCAGTTGAGTCCAAATTGGTAGGTATAATTGTTTTTTGTTGTAGTCGGTCTTATTCTGCTACAGAGCCAGGGGGTGTCCTGTGAACACTCTCTGCCCGTCGACGGCCCTGGGATACTATTGTATCCGTAGCAGAATCAAATATTTCTCTTGTAAGACTATTTATTTCTCCTTTCAGGTATTTGAAGGAGCTGCTGATGATGTTACATTTTCTTTAACCCGTCACGTCCCGAGTTTTTCCGCACCTATGACATCCCCCAGTCCCAAGCCTTTTTCGAAAAAAAAATTTTTTGCTAAAACTTCCGCTTAGGTCGAGAAACGAAGGAAAATCACAAAGAAAGTGGTTCCCACGGTCTAGAAGTGGTCGGTACAGGTGCGGTCCCCCCAGGCAGGTGTGGTGTTCTGTAATGGGAAGGATATGTGCTTACGTTTTCTGTGGTAAGGAATAATGGGAGAAACAACACACAACACCTCTATATTTATTGAATTTGAACTAATAAACAATAACAGTAACAATATAATGGATTTCAGACACATATATATGAAAAATAAGCATTGTACCATCGCGCGAGCATAGCGAGTTTGGTCTGAGTCGTAACATGCTATATGCTAAGGTTCTTGTATCAGTCAACATATCATTTTTTCTACTTGTATACTTCTGTTTCAATGACAATTTACCAATTACAACTGTTTGTAAGTGTTTTCAGATGTTTTCATTCATTATGACGACATGCAGCATAAGTATAGCGCACATCAGCTTAGTAAGCGCACTCGCTATGACTCATATTTCAACATACCAAATTGTTTTATTACTTTCCAATTATTTTCCCCTTTACATAGAACCTTTCCTCCACCACTGTAAAGGTTTTCAATTATTTTCATTCATTACGACGGCATTTAGCGATATGCTAGCGCATATTCACGTAGCAACCACGATCTCAAACACTCGTGTTTCATCATCTACTTATTTATTCACTCCAATTATAATTTCCGACTTACAATACACACGTTTACACCCCTATACTGCACTGTACATACTTACTGCCATTATTTATTCAAGTGAGCGTGAGAATATCGCATGAAAATACCCTCACAATGAATGTTTCGACCAACATAATACTCACACACTTATATACTAATTCTTCACATATATTACACACTTTACCACTTGCTGACTTTTATTTTCATTAATACGTGCCTTATTCATTCAACTGAGCGTCAGGATATCGCATCTCTATGCACACGCTATGAATATTTGACTTAGAATATATTTCAGCACTTACAATAATTTGAACTTATATTATACCCATAAGAATTTCCAATAATAATAATTATATAATTACGGGCCGTATTTATTGCACTGAGCGACAGAATATCGCATGATAAAACCCTCGCTATGTAAGTTTCAACTTAGGGCAGATTTATATACTTACATACAACGTTTGCACTTATGTTCTACCCGTATGCACTTTATACTAATATTTGGAGATCAACATGACTGATAATTTCACTGAGCGTCTGTCTGTCGCATTTACCTCATAATTTCTGCGTCCTTTCGCATTCACACCATACTAGAATTGCATCAACATGTGATATTCACTAATACATGGGTGAATACAGAGACCCACGTCACACTGCACGCACTCATAGCGGGTGTCCTTCCTCTGTGTCGTGAGTCTCACCTGGGAATTACTGCACACGTGACACCTACGTTGGGGCCTAGGTCTGTTTGGCTGGGGAGGGATAGGAGTGGGGAAATGGCAGCCGGATATTCTCAGGGGAGTTTGTGCAATAGGGGCAGTGCGGGTGCGATGTTGGGGCCTTTCAACAGCATACCTTGCAAAGATTTCTCTTGTGAGCTCCCTCACAAACCCTTCAAATGTTTCCTGAACTCCTGTTGTCATGGCATGAAGGTGGTGGCAATTCAGAGCAGTGATATCTAGCAAGTGAAAGAACAGTTTCTTATACCACGTCATCGTGGTCCTGGCACACTCTACCGTCGATATCATGGAGTCTGACTGGTCCACGAGGCGCATGTTTATATTGTAATCCATGACACACTCAGGTTTCCAAACACGACGCCTGTTCTCGCTACGGTAATCTACGGAATCAGTATGGTGCATCAAGGGGCGGTGAACCGTGGACAAGAGGCTTACTACTCTGTTGTGGTTCCACATTGTTGCAAGGATGTTGTTGGCTTTGAAGAAAACAACCTCATTCCTTGTAAGTTTCCGCCCTACCTTGGCCATGTGACGCCGGTTCAACTTTACGGTTCCACAGACTCCCGTTTCATGCGTGTGAAGATAACGAGCAAGAAGAGGGCTAGTGTACCAATTGTCCAGGTAGAGAACGTGACCACGATGAAGGTAGTCTTCTATCATCGTCTTTACCACTGCTCCCGACAGTCCACTACTTCGATCTTCTATTATGTCTGTCTGTTCACCGGTGTACAAGACTATGTCTTGCACGTATCCAGTCCTACAGTCGCACATAACAAAGATCTTGAACCCAAAACGGTGCCTTTTGCTGGGTATATACTGTCTGAATGAAATATTGCCTCTCCACAACACAAGACTCTCGTCTATGACGAGGTCTCTATAGGGATAGAATGAGGAACGAAAGGTTTGCCTGAGGTGATCAAAGACCAACCTAATTTGCCTCATTTTATCAGTGTTGTTTGCATTTGCAGGCTCATGAGCATCATAGAAATGGAGGCGACTTAGATTTTGTTGAAACCGATTACGGCTCATCACTTGACCAAATATTGGGGTAAACATAACAGGGTCCCTAGTCCAGTAAGCAGGAATTCTATTTTTCGTATAATACCCATCAAAAGGACCACGGCAAAAAATAAGAACATTTCTGGAAGGGAGACAGGGTAATCATAGATGATAGAATGCCTACTCCTTGTTCCCAATCTTTCACTCTCTAGGCGCTGGGCACTTGCAAACAGGTTGGTTTGGTATACAATCTGATCAACAAATGCCTCACTGAAAAACAGGTGGAAAAAATCCAACTTGGTGGAATTACGGTGAATTCCTGGAGCAATGCAGCCAGATCGCCCCTGCTCAGTGAAGGGGTGAATGAGGGGAGAAAAATAACTCCCATCCTCCCAATTCCATGACACAAATTGCTCATCCCCATCATCCCCATCACCGCCTTCGTCTGGGTGGGGAGGAGATCCTGGTTGGGGAGGTGGGGGAGAAGGAGTGCGGAGGGCTTCCACACTGTCACTCCTCTTCCCTCTGCCTTTACTCTTTCCCTTTCCCTTACCCTTACGGCCTTGAGGAACATTAGGGGGCTGTGGGGATGAAATAGGGGAATATTGGGGAGCAGAAGACGTGCTGGGGAGTGGTTCCTCCCCACCTTCCCCCTCCATGACAACACCACGTGCTTTCTCACGCATCCTAGCTCGACCACGTGTTAGGGGATATTGGGGAGCATAAGACGTGCTGGGGAGTGGTTCCTCCCCACCTTCCCCCTCCATGACAACACCACATGCTCTCTCATGCACCCTAGCTTGACCACGTGTTAGGGGATATTGGGGAGCATAAGACGTGCTTTGGAGTGGTTCCTCCCCACCTTCCCCCTCCCTCACAACCCCACGTGATAAGGAACGCACCCGCACTGGCCCACGTGATCCACTGCGCTGCCTCACACTACGTAGGGAGAGCAATGACTCACTCACTTCACTCTCACTTTCCCTAATCCTCCCTGGACTTTCCCTTTCACTCCCCACTCCATCCACTTGACTTCCTAACTCCCCAAACAAAATGCTAGGCCCATACCTGCTCATACGACGTGGTGTGCGCTCTGGGCCACGATGTGTTATCACCTCACGTCCATACCACGTGGCAGCACATCCCACAGCTCCGTCATTGTCCTTGTCCTCGAATTCTGGTTCCAAATCACGTTGGGGATAGGGATAGGATATTGCACATGCCTTCTTTGCCTGCTGCCCCTCTCTAGCAGCATGGTAAGTCACATACTGCCGCTTCCTGGGAGACGGAACTTCCTCGTCACTGCTGGTGGTTTCTTCCTCCTCTGGCTGCACATAATCCTTGTCCATATCCTCGTCGTCTAGTGGGGAATCACTGTCGCCAGTAAAGGTGTCCAGGGTGACTTGAATTTCGCTGTCTGAGAGACCTCTCTTAGCCATGTCTGAGCAGGACCGTGGCTACCAAG
This sequence comes from Coenobita brevimanus, assembly GCF_032717465.1. NCBI lineage: Eukaryota > Metazoa > Arthropoda > Malacostraca > Decapoda > Coenobitidae > Coenobita > Coenobita brevimanus. The sequence continues at coordinate 30,283,541 of NC_137041.1, forward strand.
TGAGTGGACGAGTGGTGGGCTAGCGCGGGTCGTGCGGGGTCGCCGAGTGTCCCCGCCTGGTGGCAGGTAGGGGAAGGTCATGCGAGGGTACGTACCGCAAATCAAGCGCGAATTTTGAAAATTGTCGAAATTACGCACATTGCAATTGCACGACGTACCGGTACGTTGCCGGGACTGGCAAATGCAAATCGTTGCAACGTACCCATATGTCGACGGGACGGGGCGGGTTAATGTCTGATGTAATTCTGTTTGAAAAAATCCTTGACTGATGAATTTTCTTGTAATCTGTTAGGGTCTTGTAGTAGTTTTCCAATTTGTACTTGCCTTTGCGACCCGTAGCAACTGAGACATGTATACACCGTACGCTGTGACTAGGTATGTTTCCCAATTTTGTGTATGATACAAATTCAAAATTATAATCATCTCTTTTATCATAGAGTTTTGTTGCTATAACTTTGTTTTCTATTTTGATATTAATTTCCAAAAAGTTTGCTTGGCAGTGGTCGGTGTTTTCTTTATTTAATACTGGTGCTTGCGGATATATTTCTTTTTTCCTTGCATTCATTTCTCCATCATTGTTTAAGGATATATTACATCATCAATGAATAGTCTAGTTTTGTTAAATTTCCTCGCTACTGAATATTGAACTTTTGACATTCGTTCCATGCACTCGAATTCATAACTATACAAGCATAGATTTGGCATGGATGGGGCTGGGTCTGTTCCCATGGGTATTCCTATGCACTGTTTGAAAACCATATTTCCACACGTAAAAAAGCAGTTTTCTACCAGGTAATTTGCCATGTCTGTTATCTGATTCTCTGAGAACGTCAAGTTTTTGCCATCTCTTTTATTTACCCAGTATCCTTCGTGTTAACCTACTATCCTTCGTGTTCACCTACTGTGATCAAATTCTTATTCAGTCCTTTAAAAGCAAGTTGCACTGTCCATTCCAACTTTTTTATATCCTCATGTTCGATCTTCGTGTATAACGTTCAAAAATCTTATGTTGCTACGTTTCTTGCATTTCTTTTGTGGCTGACTGAAGCAATATCCTTTCTGCACATTTCCCAGTTACCACATATCCACATACGGTTAATTCCTGTATATATAAATTTAGCTTATACCAATACCTCTTATCTATCTATCTAACTATCTATTGCCAGACGCCTTAATCCCGTACGGGGTGGCCACAGACAAATAGCCTCCACGTCGCCCTGTCCCCCGCCATTTCACTGCCCTGCTCCCAACTCACACCCCTCTCTCTCATATACCTCTCCACTCCACCCCTCCATCTCATCCTCGGTCTCCCCCTCTCCACCTCACTCACATACACTCTCCTCGTCAGTCTCTCACCCTCCATCATCTCCACATGACCAAACCACCTCAGTGTGTTCCTCATAACGCTTCCTATCACATCCACATCCACAGCACAACGCTCCTTTATATCCTCATTTGTCAGCCTGTCTCTCTACGTGACTCCACAGGCTCTTCTCAGATAACTCATTTCCACTGCTCTCACTCTTGACTTGTGTCCTTCCAGCAACGTCCAAGCTTCACTTCCATACGTTAGAGTTGGTATCAGAATACTGTCATGTAGTAACTTTTTCACTTCCATGCTCACTTCCCTGTTCCTTATCACTGCATTCAAGGAACCAGCAACCTTTCGTCTTTGTTGTACCCTTTCAAGCACTTCACCCTCCAAACTTCCAGCCTTACTCATCACACTCCCCAAGTACTTAAACGTACTCACATTTTCCATTTCCTCACCATCCAACCTCACTGTACATTCACTTACTTCACCTCTCTCAAAGAACATCACTTTACTCTTCCCTACATTCACCTTTAGATTCCGTTTCTTACACGCTCTCCCAAACTCATCCACCAAGCCTTGCAGCTCCCCTTCGTCTTCACCTAACAACACAGTATCATCTGCAAACAACAGTACAGGGAGTTTCCAAACACTATCATCTCTCACTAGGGCCACTCAAATATCCACTGCCCTACCTTGTATCTCATTTATTACCCCATCCATGTACAGATTGAATAACCATGGAGACATGACACATCCTTGATTCAACCCAACCTTCAGAGAGAAAAATTCACTCAGTTCACCATCCACACGCACTGCAGCCTTAGCACCATCATACATACTCTTCACAGCATTCAACAACCTCCCATTTACTCCATATATGCTTAATACTTTGCACAATCCTTGTCTATCCACCCTGTCATATGCTTTCTCCAAATCCATGAAAGTCGCATTCAACTTCTTTCCCTTCTCTAGAAACTTTTCCACTAAAGATCTAAGAATGAATAACTGATCTACACAACCTTTTCCCTTCCTAAAGCCTCCCTGTTCTTCTCCAACTAATTCCTCTGTTATTTCCCTAACTCCGTCAATAAGTATCCTACCATACAATTTTCCTATTACACTAAGAGAACAAATGCCCCTATGATTACCACACACTTCTTTTTCCCTTTTTCCTTTGTACAAGGGAATAATTATACCTGACTTCCAATCCTCTGGAACTCTACCTTCCTCCCGGGCCAATCTGCACATCTTCCACATCCATTCTACTACTATCTCTCCCCCATGCTTCAGCATTTCACCACACACTCCATCAGTTCCTGAGGTTTTCCCCAATTTGACTTTCTTCATTGCTTCCACAACTTCTATTCTACCGATTTCTTCCAGTCTTCTCACCTCCCTTCTTCTCCCGGTCATTCCCCAGCCACTTATACTCGCATTACTTCCATTCTCTATGTTCAACAATTCCTTAAAGTGTTCTCTCCATCTGCTCACTTTTTTTTTCCCTTCTCCACCAGTAATCTACCATTTTTATCTTTCACTCCCCTGCCAACTTCACTGCCACTCGTCCTACTCTCTTCACCTCTTTCCAGAGCATTTTCTTAGAGTCCCTCCACTTTACACTCAAATTCCTTCCATATTCCTCATCTACTCTCTTCGTACTCTCTCTTACTAATCTTTTCACCTATCTCTTCCTTTCTACATAATTATTGCTCTTTCTTCCGCTTCTCAACTTCTTCCACACCCCTATTTCTCATCCATTCATTGTATGCTTTCTTCTTTTGTGCCACAGCCTGTCTCACCTCTTCATTCCACCATGATGTTCCTTGCACCCTTTTCCGTCTTCTCTTCACCCCATACACCACATCACATGCTGCACATATTTCTTCTGTGAATATCTTGCACACACCTTCCACGTCCCTCATCTGCTCCAGTTCATATTTACCCAATCGTTTCTCCACTTTTCTCTTCTATTCTTCCTTTTTCTCATCCTCTTTTAACCTTTCCATTCTCCTTGCAACTACTCCTTCCTCCCGTCCTACCCTTCTACTATTTCTCCATCTTACTTGGATCTTGATTCTGGCCACGACCAAGTGGTGGTCAGAAAGTCCACACCCCCAACCTCTATAAGATCTTGCATCCATTACACATCTTCGCATCCTTTCATCCACACACACATAATCAGTCATTACCTTCCTCTCATTCAGTTTACTACCCACCCTTCTCATCACTCGCCATGTATACCTGTGGATCATTTTGTGCTGCTTGTAAATCAATTTATGAACGTGTGATAGTTTCTTTGCCAGTGATTTTGTTGCACATACTCTGGAGGAAATTATGAATCTGAATTTTACAGGGTCTTCATGCATTTTTACTATACTGTGTATGCATAGTAATTTTTTGTTATCATCATCTACTTGATCCCGTGACTAGAAGAGTATGATGACTGCTTTTCAACTATCGTAATCTCTTCACTAACTGTTGTATATGTCTCGGAGACTTCATCTATTAAGCCCAGTTCTAGTAAATGTGTTTTTATGTAATGTACTTTGCAGATGATTGCTATATTACACACGCACACAAGCGCGCCACACCATCTCTTTGTCTCTTCAAAAATTAACTCAGTATTACATCCACTACTGCCTGAACAAAAGACAGGGATGGGAAAATTTGGGAAGGTCCTATGAATAATAAGAAAATATTGGTATTTGGTACAACAATTGTAATCCTTTACATTTGTTTCATGTTTTGCATTACAAATTAAAAGACAATTGTTCTTGAATCAGATGTTGTGTCAAGAGTATCAAAGCTGCCATGTTGCCTACTGCTCTCAACACGCAGTGATACAACCATGCAGTGCTGACGAATCTGCTCGAACGTGGAACATGAAACATGCTGTGATTTGACTGATGGTCAAAATGCGTGTGCTAAGCATTATTGCGACATATCATGTGTAAATTATTTAAGGGAAAACAAGTATGACGGAAACACACGACTAGCTAAATATTTGAAAAATATTGCCTATGAATTGGGATGGAGCCTGTGTTGGGACGGCTGCCGATTCTCTCTCTCTCTCTCTCTCTCTCTCTCTCTCTCTCTCTCTCTCTCTGACCTGGCCTGAAACCAGTTACAAATTTTATCGCATCAATGCAGATGGACTAGTTTACTTAAAGGCTAATGGGTTGGTAAGTACAAGTTATTTTCAACATATCTCTGTATAAATACCCAACAGTTCTTTATTTTGAGCTTAGTGATTTTTTCAAAGAATAATGCTTCATTTCTCTGTATCTGTGATAGATGATTTTATCTCTAACGCTGTACTTCTTTGTTGCCATTACATTAATAACAATACCTTTGTCTCCTTAATAAATCATATCTGAAGAAAATTGCATAGAATAAAATGTGTTTATTTTTACATAACTTGTTGATTTTAAAAGTCTGTTGCTCCTGTTCAAGAACACCCATTATAGAACAAGGTGGGAGTAAATACGATTTATATAAAACTCGATATACACAGTAAGTACAGAATATGAAATAAGTGCGTATTATAATAACTGAATGTTATTGAAGAACAATATCAGTCAAAATGCTTCTAGACACAGTAACTGTGAAGGAAAATCATTTTAATTGCTGGGAGGCTCAAGAGTCTCATCAAAGAACACCGAGAGCACTATTGGTCTCCGGGCTACAGATTGGTGCCCTTGGAGTGACGTAAGATTATGGTATGCATGCCAGAACATACCTTCTCAGTGCATCGTACTGCATGAATACGACTATTTTTTTTTTTTTGCTAGTAAAGACACACATATATTATCCATAAATTTAGAACTACCATAACAATGTACAGAATTGGAATGAAACATAGACCTTTTCTTAGTACTAATAAGCGTACACCCGCAAAAAAGAGTAGCTACTTTTTCCGACGCTCCGTTTTGAAACTCTATACAAGGTGATTGATATGATTCCCAGAGCCTTGGTAACGGTACGCCTGTGTTCCGTTTCAGTAGCAACTGGAGACGACAGTGAACTTAGCAGAGAATGAAACACGTAAGGTATACTAGATCCCTCTCAGCACAGCAAGCAAGAATTCCATAATGATGTAGGTGTCCGTTGTAAAGGGATGTTTAGATATGGGGACTAAAAAGGAACCGCGGGTGTGTGAATACATAATTCGGATACTTTTAATGAACCTGTTTTGAAACATCACAAACAAAATATGGCAACATGGTAACAATGGGATGTAGACTCTAATGAAATTGTTAAATAAATGCCTCACAAATAATATTACATATCAGTATCAACAGCACCTAGAACACTACTACTACTACTATTACTACTACTACTACTAGTACTACTATAACTACTACTACTATTACTACTATAATAGTAGTAGTAGTAGTAGTAGTAATAATAATAACAAAAATAAAAATAAGAATCTATCTATCTATATACCTAGACTGCTTCCCCCAAGGAAAGGGAGGTAGCCGAGACAGGACGACACACTCCCCATTTACTCACCCATTCAAACACATTCATTCGCATCTTAGCCCCAAAGGGGAGAACGGACAGATCCTCACCGCACCACACCGCACAAGGGTCAACTGCGCAATGCAATCAGTGACATCCGCAGCAAGGCCCAACAGCAGAACTGGTTTACCCCTGCCACATCATAACAGACCCATCCCCTTACCCGCACCTGACCTGACTAACTGATCAGACCAAATGCGGGAGAATATCCCCTCAGGGCTGCGTCATCACTTATTCATTCACAATTTCTCTCCATTTATTTCTGTCACGCACAGCCACTCTTCCTTGCTCAACAGACATCCCTCTCGCATCCAACGCTCTCTTCACACTGTCCATCCATCCTATTCGTGGTCTTCCTCTCAGTCTTACACCTCTTACATCAGATCTAGTTACCTTTTTCACCAATCGCTCATTATCCATTCTCTCCATATGCCCAAACCATCGCAACACCCTCTGCTCAACTCTACCAGCCATCTCCCGAGCAACTCCAGTTCTCCTTCGCACTTCATCATTTCGCACCCAATCCATACGCGTCACTCCACACATACTTTTCAGACACTTCATCTCCATTACTTTCAAACTATTTTCCTCTCTGCTACACTCATATTCCATGTTTCAGCCCCATATAATGCAGTCGGTACCACAACACCTTCATACAGCCTTCTCTTTACATCCATTCTAAGCGAACGACATTTAAACACTTTTTTCATTCCTTCCAGCACCTTTCCTACTTCATTTATTCTAAACTTCACTTCTGCATCTATTCTTCCATCCACAGCAACATGTGACCCTAGATATTTAAAACAATCTACCTCCTCAAGCAACTCACCATTCAAAACTATATTCATCCCCCTACCATCTATCAACCTCGTGCACTTCATCACTTTACACTTAATCTCATTTACTTTCAATTTCCTCATTTCACACACCCTTCCAAACTCCTCTACCAACTGTCTCAATCTCTCCTCTGAATCAGTCACCAGTGCAGTATCATCTGCAAAAAGCAGCTGCTTCAGATTCCACTCTCCACCATCAACATTCACCAGACTCAGACCTCCACCTAAAACTCTTGCATTCGCCTCCCTTACAACACCATCCATGTAAATATTAAACAACCAAGGCGACATCACACATCCCTGTCGCAGCCCCACTCTCACGGGAAACCAATCACTCACAGCATTTCCCACTCTTACACACGCTCTGCTATTTACATAAAAACTTTTCACCCCTTTTAGTAACCTACCATCAAGTCCATACAATCTTAACATTCCACAAAGCCTCCCTATCAATTCTATCATACGCTTTCTCTAAATCCATAAATGCCCAAAACACATCCTTGCCTTTCGCTAAATACTTTTCACACACTTGTCTCACAGCAAACACCTGATCAACGCATCCCTTCCCTCTCCTAAGGCCACACTGCTCATCACCAATCACTCCCTCTGTACCCTCTCTAACTCTCATAATCAACACTCTACCATACACCTTACCTACAACACTCAACAGACTTATACCCCTAAAGCTAGTACATTCATACTTATCACCCTTGCCTTTATACAACGGGACCACACAAGCACTTGCCCAGTCAACTGGCACCATACCTTTCTCAAAGCACACATTCAACAATCTTACTAACCAGTCAACAATAGTCACTCCACCACCCTTCAGGCATTCCACAGCACACCCATCCATACCTGCAGCTTTCCCTGTTTTCATCTCCTTTACTGCCTTCTCCACTTCCTCCTTCGTGATCAAAAAATCATTTAACTCTCCCAACACATTTATTCCTTGCACCCTTCCATCCACCACAATCTCAGCCACCCTTTCCTCCTCTACATTTAACAATCTTTCAAAATACTCTGCCCATCTCTTCCTTACTGCATCCATTTCAGTTAACATCCTTCCATCCTCTGATTTTACTCGTTCTTCCTTCCCAGACTCTCCCTTCCGCACCCTTTTCACCTCCTTCCAAAACATTTTCTTATTTTGTTGAAAATTCTCTGTCAGCCGCCTACCACACCTCTCATCTGCTGCCACTTTAGCATCACGCACAGTCCTTCTCGCTCTATTCCTCTTTTCCTTATACCTTTCATATGACATCTCATCCTTCCTCTGCAGCCACACTTCATATGCACGTCTCTTCTCAGCCACAGCCATACTTACTTCCTCGCACCACCATTCACTTCGTTTTCTTACACCACCACCCACACGTCTCACACCACACACCTCTTCTGCATGCCCCACCACAGCACTCTTAAACAACTGCCATTCCTCCTCCACGCTGCCATTTTCCCGATCTTTCACTGCGTTCCACTCACCTTTCAATTTCTCCTGATACTCTATCTTTTTCTCTCTTTTATCCAACTCACTCACTTTCAAAAATAAGAATAATAATTAATAATATTACAATTTATAATACTGGCCAGCTCCATGGTGTCCTTATTAATTAGGCCCGTTTTCATTGTATTCTTGTACTGTGGCAGACACTTCTGTCTTTCAGAATTAACGGATTTCGACCAAACCTGGAAACAATGACCAGCCTATAATCTAAATGTGACTGCAGGGTTTTGGTTGCTAGGCAACCACTCCTTGCCTACCAACGGCCGAAAAACCGCTATTTTTTATTACCTTTCGCCTTTTTAGGTGGAGGAGCATTACTAATGAGCGTAGAAAGCTCTGACTTCTTTAGGCGTAATCTTGAGTTATTCCTTATTGGAAGTGTGCCATACATTTTTCCCCTCGCTGCTCTAGTTTCCGAGGGGTGACCTGCAAAGACTGTCCTCAGAGACCCTGGCAACCAGCACATGTATTGAAAAATGACCCCCTAGTTCCCCAGCGGCTGGATGGAACTGAATGAAAATTTTAATTCTTATAGACATTGACTAGTACTACAACTTTCTATCGTACAGCTGTGCTACACTGACCAGGACAGGAGTCAAAGATAATCAGATGCAAAAACACGAAAAGCCAGGGCCATGATTCTTCGGTGGGATATTGCACTGGAGTACCTCCATACAGAAATGACTTTTAGTGTCGAAACCTTGCTTCCAGTCGCTGGCAAAATTTGGTCGCCTCAGAGCTGGCCATCGCCGCCTATTTGTTTCTTATTATTATTTGATTATACTACTACTACTACTACTACTACTACTACTACTACTACTGCTACAAATAATAATAATAATAATAATAATAATAATAATAATAATAATAATATCATTAATCATCATCATCAGATCAAAATATTTAAGCAAACAGATATCAAAATACATTTCGTATCCCATTCTGCCAACCAAGAACTCCAAACGCATTGAAATGAGTAAGAAACTGGAAAATTAAGAGGGATAAGCAACTATATATGCGTTTTATTTCCATCCCTTTCTAGTACTCAGTGTAAGCTCCCCCTGACCCATTCACAGCATTCGGTCATCATGGCATGGATGCAACCCGTCCCTTTACAGTTGTGATATTACCTCCGAATCGCATATGAGGCCACGTTGGATTTACGTTCCTCGAACTCTGATATATTCACACATTCAAGGCCACAGACCGAGTATGTACGGGTACCAATCGTACAGACTGGCGTCGAGTAACAATACTTGAAAAGCCTCGGCTCTGTCGACCCTGTGCATAACGATCCTTTTATTGTTTATGTATTTATTTTTTTGACAGGAGTATGTGCGCTAAAAAAATTATCGGCACTCTTAGCGTGATAAAAACTGACACACCGGTCGAGAGATCTGAAAATAAACTCCTTGAATTAACGTGCCTGGATGGTATCCCTGATCTGTTGAGCCTTATGTCCATATTCATAGTGGCATTGGAGGCTTCGTAGCACCGCTTACTAAGCAATTTGTTTTGCTAATTAATTATCATCGTCTTTTACGTTACATAGAGAGTTTGAGTCACACCATAGGTTTCATAAAAATTATAAACGAGGATGCTGATGTGTAATGTGTAGAATAAATTGCTGTGTTACGAAAGAACCCGAACCCACTTTGAATATAAACACCGGTAATCGATGCTCCCGTAGTCTAAACTGAAGTAGTTTCGTAGGTAACACATTCCTCACATTATATGCAAATCGAGAACTGTCTGAGGTAAAAGCTTATCCAAAAAAATAACAAATACACCTACCAATCACCCCTTCTGCGATTTTGTTGTCATCTTCGTCAAACTGGTGATATACCATTCTCATTTTCATAGCCTATGCATTACTACATCACGTGTCTTTGGCTTGATTAACAATATTTCACACCGAAGATACTGAGTATAGTGTACATGCATTGTTCATGGGAAGCTGAATATATTGGAGACTTAGGCCTATATAGTTTGCCATCAACCTAGTCTTTAAGTGTAACTGGTGGTTGGTACTTTATCACAACATGTAAGAAAATCCTAAAGTGGTAACCTCGGATAAAATGGGTCCCAAACAGACAAGTGGCACATGGATTACTATATTATCTAGTGGATAACGCTTTCCTGTTGTGAGACCTTCTTTCGAGCATTATGTCCATTACTATGAATTATTTGTTATACACACGAAGCTACGGGAGTTATACTGTATCTGGAGAGAGAGAGAGAGAGAGAGAGAGAGAGAGAGAGAGAGAGAGAGAGAGAGAGAGAGAGAGAGAGAGAGAGAGAAATAGGGGGAAGGAAGAGGCGGAGAAATTGAGAGAGGGAGGATCAGGTGTACCAGCCCTTACACCTTATTCACGGCTTCTGTGCTAGTGTTAGTTGCAAAGAGTATCGAAGCAAGGCGTCTATCTATCTATAACCAGATGTCAGAATCGCGAAAGGGGTGGCCGTTTGATTCTGCGTTGGTTGTTTTACGGGAAGGGACACTAATCTTCAGCCAACCCACTTGTTGACACTTAGGGAACACGTATGGTTTGGTTATATGGTTACCATTCAGCGTTGTAAATGGTGTCCTGGCGTACAGGAAACCATTAGGCTTGTCACTTAATGTAAAACCACCTGAAAAGGACAGAAGTGTAATAAAAAGCGACAGGAAGATGGGGGAAATAGAAAAAAAGGAAAGCAGGCACAAAAGAAGAATGATAAAGGTGAAGAAAGAAGTAGGCAGCACTGGATCAAGTGAGTGGATGAAGGGGTGTTGATAATTATTTTAGTGGGTGTATAAATCAAAGACAAAAGTCGCATCACAGTTTTGTGTGAAGATTAAGCGTAATACATGAATCATTATAACACTGTGTAACAAAGAATTTGTTTATTCATTTTTTTTTTCTTTGGTTTTGTTAGACTCAGTTTTCCACGCTGATTCCAATGGTATATGTTTTGTTTGTCTATCTCTAGGTTTTTTGTCAACAATTGACAATTATTTATTTTCAGTCTTGTTACCGCGTGCCGATGTAATGGTTGACGTATCGCTTACCACGTCACACACACACACACACACACACACACACACACACACACACACACACACACACACACACACACTAGGTATTAGAAAAGCTTATAAGAAAAGCTTGGGTAAATCATCTAGAAGAACACAATATGATAACAGATAGTCAGTTTGGTTTCAGAAAAGGAAAATCATGTGTTACTAATCTGTTGAGCTACTATGACAGAGTAACAGACACATTACAGGGAAGAGAAGGATGGGTGGACAGTATCTATTTAGATTTCAAGAAAGCATTTGACACAGTACAACACCAAAGACTTTTATGGAAACTGTATCATCAAGGAGGAATTCGAGGCAAACTGTATTGTTGGATGCAAGATTTTCTCATAGGAAGAGAAATGGGAACAGTACTAAGGGGAAATTACTCATCACGGAAAGAAGTGACTAGTGGAGTACCACAGGGCTCAGTGTTGGCACCAATCATGTTTTTAGTGTATATAAATGATATAGACAGTAACACTGGAAATGAAACCTATCTAAATATGTTTGCAGATGATGCAAAAATACAAAGGAGAATTACTAACACAGACTCTTGTAAAGAGCTACAAGAAGAATTACATAAACTTCATGAATGGGGTAATACATGGCAAATGGAATTCAATGTGGACAAGTGTCATGTAATCAAGTTTGGTAAAAGTTGAAAAACACCTGATTGGAATTATACGTTAGGAAATAAAACACTACACACATCAGAAAGGGAGAAGGACCTAGGTGTGATTATCAATAGCAGACTATCTCCGGCTGACCACATCAGTGAGAAGGTACGGAACATGTATACACTGCTTGCAAATATGAGAATAGCATTCACATACATAAATGAAGACATGCTAAGAAAGATAATAACATCATTCATCAGACCAACCCTGGAGTATGCATCAGTAGTCAGGAGTCCTCATCTCAAAAAACACATAGACAAGATTGAAAAAGTTCAAAGGGCCGCTACAAGATGGGTACCAAGCTTAAGGGTACTAAGCTACAAAGAAAGACTAAATAGCCTGAATTTACCAACACTACAGGAGAGAAAGAAAAGAGGTGACATGATTATGCTATATAAATGCATATCAGGGAAGGAGAAAATAGACATAAATGATTACTTAACCTATGGGGAAGCATCAGCAAGAGGACACCGCAAAAAACTGCATAAGAAGAGAGGTGATAAAGACGTAAAGAAATTTAGTTTCCCAAATAGAGCAATTGACCAGTGGTATGCACCACCGAATGAAATAGTGTTTTTTTTTTTTTTTTTTTTTAAAGCGAGGAAGAAGGAACCAAAGGCCATGAGCCCTCAGTAACAGTTCCCTCCAAGAGAAAAACAAAATACAATAGAGAGCCAAATTCAAGATCCGATCATTTTGAGATGCCTGGACACACTGCGTTTGAAAGACTGGAGATCATTGGCAGCAGGAAATGCAGATAGAGGGAGACAGTTCCAGAGCTGACCTGTTGCATAAATGAAAGACTGGGAGTAACGGTTAACTCTTGCATTAGAGAGTTGGACAGAAAAGGGATGAGAGTTTGCTGCCAGACGGGTGCTACGCGCCCGTCGTAGAGGTGGAGGAATGCAAGCAGACAGTTCAGAGGAGCAGTGACCATTAAAGTAGCGATAGAAAAGAGATAAAGATGCAACAGTGCGGCGAAGAGACAGAGGTTGAAGGGAGTCAGTAAGAGGAGGAGAGTTAATGAGACGAAAAGCCTTTGACTCCACCCTATTGAGAAGAGCTGTATGTGGAGAGCCTCCCCACACATGAGAGTTGTACTCCACACAGGGGCGTATAAAACCCCTGTATAGAGTCAACAATTGTGCAGGGGTAAAGAAAGAGCAGAGTCGGCTTAGCACACCCAATCTCTTGGAAGCAGATTTTACAAGAGATGTAATATGATCTTTCCAAGATAAGTCCCGACTAAATGAAACCCCAAGCATGTTCAAGGATGATGCAGGATTAAGCTGAATATTATTAAACATTAATGGGTATACCTGTGGAAGATTTTGTCGGGTTGATAGGTGTAAGAACTGAGTCTTAGATGCATTAAAGACAACCATATTTTTTTTTACCCCAGTCAGAGATACGAGCCAAGTCAGACATTAGGTGTGCCATAGCCTCATCCCTTGTTTCTTGAAGTAACTGTTGAGATGGGCGTTGCAGGAAACGAATGGAAAGGTGAAGGGTGGAGTCATCAGCGTATGAGTGGATAGGGTTAGATGTACAGCTTAGAAGATCATTGATGAATAAAAGGAAGAGAGTTGGTGATAGGACAGAGCCCTGAGGAACACCACTGTTGATAGATCTAGGAGAAGAACGATGGCCGTCTACAACAGCGGCTATAGAACGACCAGAAAGGAAGCTAGCGATGAAGGCACAGATAGAAGGATAGAAACCGTAGGAGGGCAGTTTGGAAATTAAAGGTTTATGCCAGACTCGATCGAAAGCCTTTGAGATGTCAAGTGCAATGGCAAAGCTTTCGTCAAAGTCCCGAAAGGAGGATGACCAGGAGTCTGAAAGGTAGGTGAGAAGATCGCCAGTGGAGCGTCCCTGACGGAACCCATACTGACGATCGGAAAGAAGGTTGTGATAGGAAAGATGCCTTAAAATTTTTCTATGAAGAATTGACTCAAAAACTTTTGAAATACAGGACGTTAAAGCAATTGGACGATAGTTGGAGGGTTTAAGGATATGTACGATAAATATGGTTTAAGACACGGGACAGTACGAGCTTGACTCATTCCTGTAAAGATACAATTAGGTAAGAACAATTAGGTAAGAACACACACACACACACACACACACACACACACACACACACACACACACACACACACACACAATATGCATCCATGCAGATGTTATTGATGTGACCATTATTGCGTCATACAACGTGGATCGAGGCAGCTCATTCGATGAGCTAGTCTCACGTTGCAAGTTTGGCTGGTCGACGTGTTTTTGAGCTGTTCCTAAAGGTGTTTCTATTGATGAGAATGACCAGTAGACGTTCTTGCAGGCTGTCAGCCGATACATTTTGTTATGCAGGTGGGGAATATATTGGACCAAAGATGATCAAACACAAAATGCACCTTGATACCAAGTTTGCTCGTTCATACAAAGAATATTTTGGTGTGGCAATGGGCGATCATGATAAGGATCGGGCCCGCACTACACTTGTGGTAGCTGTCACTCTGCCCTTGAAGTTGGCTACGAGAAGCGAGAAAGAAGATGCTTTTCGCAGTTCTGAGAATGTGGCGAGAGCCTTTGAATCATCACAACAATTGTTATTTTTGCATGGTTGATATATGTGGTGCAAAGAGCATTAAGGGCAGAAAGAACATTGTATACCCAAATCTGCCTTCTTCGATCTCTCAGATGGCTCACAACGATGAGCTGGTGATTCCTGTCCCTCCTGCAGACACAGAGGGGGAACAGTGATGATAAATCGTACGTGGAGAATGTTCCGGAGACACTCCACACTTTCCCAATCAGCAAGAACTGGATGACTTGGTCCGAGATTATGTTAGGACTCAAGTCCAACGCTGAGCTGCTGGCATCACGTCTAAGTGAATGGAACTTCTTGGATCCCAGTTGCAAATTGAGTTATAGGAATCGCCATGGCAAGTCTGCATCCTTCTTCAGATTTTGTGAAGAAACCTCAGTGTGTTATTGTTTTGATGTTAAGGGTTTGTTCCAAGCCATGTTAGTGGATTACAGGGCCTCAGACTGGCGACTCTTCATAGACAGTTCCATGAAGTGCCTAAATGCTGTACTTTTGCATAATGGCAATGAACTCCCATAAATTGCAGTTGCACATTCTGTGGAAATGAAAGAAGGTTATGAGAATGTGAAGATTTGTCTGACAAAGATCAAGTAATCACAAGTGGGAGGTTTGTGGGGATTTCAAAATGATTTCGTTCCTACTTGGAATACAAGGTGGTTATGCGAAGTACTCGTGTATTTTATGCTTGTGGGACAGCCGGAGCGAAGAAGAACATTTCGCGAGGAAAGACTGGCCTCTCAGAGAGAGTCTCACTCCAGGCTCGTGCAACATTTTGAGATCTCCACTGATCTCCAGAGAGAACGTATTGCTACCTCCAGTACACATAAAACTTGGTCTTGCGAAACAATTCGTGAAAACCATCGACAAGGATGGCGATGCGTTTCTCATATCCGATCAGTGTTTCCCAAGTTGAGCGTGGCAAAGGTGACAGCTGGGATGTTCACCGGGCCGCAAGTTCGAAGAATGCTTGCAGATCCTAAACTTTAGGGGGAGCCGGTGGCTCAATCTGTAGAGAGTTGGTCTGCAGTCCTAACAGACCCGGGTTCAAATCCCGCTGGGGCAGGGAACAGTTTAAGGATTTGAATTTCATAAATATCAGACTTTACTGATCTACCAGAAGACACGCCGACATTTCGTTAAAATACCCCCGCTAATACCGATACACCAGTCCTGTATGAGACAGAATTAGCATGTATTCAGTATGGACGGTGGGTGTTAGCGCCGAAGTGGTGACATGTAGAGGTGTGCGGTACGTAGGAGGACTACTGGGCCCTGAAAGCAGGCTGTGAAGCCTATGCCCAGAGTCGGTCACATTAAAAAAAGAAGAAAAAGTAAAATGACCGATGATGAAAAGTGCATTTGGAATGCTTTCAGAGGGGTTGTGGAAGGTTTACTTGGCAACCAGAAGGGACCATATTCTGCACAGCTCGTCGATGACCTGATCGGCGCATTCCACCTTCTTTAATGCTGAATGTCAATCAAATTGCACTATCTGCATTCCCACCTTAATTTCTTCAAAAGCAACTTTAGTGCAGTCAGCGAGGAGCATGGCGAACGGTTCCACCAGGACATTCTGCCGATGGAAACCAGATATCAGGGCAGGTGGAACGAGGCTATGATAAGTGATTACGTTTTGGGATATTTGCGCAGTTGTCATCCCCGCTACAGAAGAAAGTCAAGATCAAAAATGCATTTCTAGGTACTATCTGCCCTGCATCCCGGAAATCCCAAGTGAAGAAAGGAAAAGGAAATAATAGCATGGTTGGAAAATTGGAGAGCACATGATGTCATTTGTGTTCGGTAAGTTTAAATATGTATTTTATGAAAGATGTTGCTCGTAACACTAACGTTTGATCCTGAAACACTTCTTAATCATTCACATTACGTTACCTTCAACATATCCCCGGCAGTCTCGAAAATTATTATCACATTCTTAAACAAAAAGTGTCATACCACAACAGCAGACTCCGCCATTGTGGCATGAGATTTGACTGGTAAGCTTAGGCTAATGATTCAGTAACAGCTGCTTTATAATTCTTCTACAGTTCACATTATTTATGTTTTGGAAATTGTCAGGAACTTGCTTGCACTTCGTATGTTTTCCGAGTAATTGTTTTCAAAAGTTACACAAAGGTGATATTCCACAAATGAGTTGTTAGTTGTAAGAATTCTAATGAAGATTTTTTCTTTTAACGATGAAGATTGAAAATCAGAGTCCACCCACTTTTGGGATATTAATATATGAGTTATTCCATTAAGTCATTGTGGGGAAAAAAAAAAAAAAAGTCCTTTCATCTCAGAAAATGAAAAGGAAAAAAAATCTGAGCATAAGCCTAAAAGTAAATAGATTGCCACACCCATGCAGTCATCCCCTTAGGTTATCATGTTATGTGAAAGTTACCACAGGAACAGTGTTGGTTTGGCGTACTCTGTGTTATGAGGACATTAAAACAGGGATTAAGTTTAGAAACCTTTAGTGTACAGGGCATTTTTTTTTTTTTTATCGTGACATGCAACCTAACCATTCTCTGTATATTCTCGTATTAACAAACACTGTCTGTCATAAACGATGTAGAAAATCATCATACGATATCCATAACGCCGGAAATGTCGAAACTCATCAATTTATTTAGTAATGAAAATAAAAAGAAAAATGGAAATAAACTCAGGAGATAGCAGAGCGGCTGAGTAAGCTTTGGGATCGAGGGTGGAAGGCAACATTGCTCTTTGTCGCGTCGCCAGTTGTCGCAACTATCTATAGAAGGTGCCGAGTTTAGGTAGTCTACCTGGTTGCACTGATAGAAAAGAGAGGAGGCAATTATGCAGAAAAAAAAAAAAAACGGAGAGTAGAGTGGCGCAGAGAAACAAAATGGCTGGTGCGAGAAGTCCCTTAAGAAGTGTAGGTCAACCTGTGTGCAAGAGGCTTGCATAAAGTATTAGTGCCAACTTCAGCATATAGGTGTGAGATTATGGTGTGGCATGAAAATGACAAGTCAAAAGTCAGAGTGATTTAGATGCGACTATTGAGGATGTGTATGGAGGGCAGAGATTGGGTACGATAAGGAATAATGTGATTCGTGGGAAATGCTGCGTAAGGAAGTCTGCAGACATCAGATTGGAAAAGTGTGTGCTTAGATGCTATCGTCAAGTGGTGAGAAAGGAGTGAATAGTGGCAAAAGGGGTATAATTGTGCGATTTTGAAGGTGGAAGGAGACGTGCAAGGCAAAAAGGATGGGTATGTTTGGTAAATGAATATGTGATCAAGAGAGATATGGAAGCTGTTGAGGCTAGGGAACTGACAAGATAGAGCTAGCCGGATTAATTTTGTAGTGTATGACATCTGTTAAAATGACTGGTAGGTTAGTGTAAAGCTACATGCAGAATTAGTTTTGGCCTATCAGATGGAACCTGGATTACTGGGGTTTGAACTGTGAATGGAATGGGGAGGTGTCCCATTCAGCTGGGCAAGCTTTTGGTAGTATCCCATTCCGTCAAGTTCTTTCTGGCTTTCTGGACTATTTTCCCATCCCACTCTAGGGTGGGATGAACGGTTTGAGTAATAATAATAATAATAATAATAATAATAATAATAATAATAATAATGAATTATAGACAATCACCTTACAAAAATTTTAATTCCTGTATGTTATCTTTTTATTCTCTACAAAAATTCATTCTAGATTTACTGAACTGGGGGTGGACATTATTTTTCTTCCATCCTTGACTTCAGCTCTTTTTCTTGCATCCGTGACTTCAACTCATTGAACACCCTCGTTATCTATAATGCACCGGATGACAAATAACCTCGAAAGGCCCAACAGACCTGTCTCTGCTTTGCTTTGTACGCCTCTGTGCACTTCTGGTTACTCTTCTTACGAACTCTCTGCTCGCATCGTTCTCCTTTGCTGAGGAATTGCATCATTCGTCTGCCACACAATCTCACCCGTTATCTGTTCAGCTCTTTAATGGAAGAATCAACCGGTACGCCCAATCTTTCATATGCACATATGGTCAGATCTAGAACTACCTTCCTCAGTCCGCCTCTCTTTCTGCCAAATACTCGGAGTCTTTTGAAGTTCATGTGTCCAGGTGCCTTCGATAAAAATGAACTTGAATTTAGCTTTCTTCTTCTTCAGTATTCTTAGGAAGGGAAAACTGTGCAGACTGTAAGCTTCTTCGTTGACCATAAATAGATCTTTCGCATTCTCCATCCTCATCGTCATTGTCATGTTCCTTCCTTTCTCCTGAGGCATCCCTCATAAGCTGGGTAAAAGCGCTTTGCGTTGGCTAACATAAACTACGTTCTCTGATTAAAGAGATTATTTCAGTTTATCTCTCTTAACCTCTTGACGGTTATAACGTGCATTTTAATTTTTTTCTTGATCCTCGCAGACAACTTTATTCAACTTAGGAAAGACCCATGGGAATGAAAACGTTGATAATGGTTATTACCACTCCAGCATAAAAAAAAAAAAAAAAAAAAAAAACTAACTTGAATCAAAAGAGGTCTTCTGGCTGAAAGGGTGTCACGTGCCAACACAGTCACATGCAGTACTGTTGTTGCCACGCCTTTCGTTTTCGTAACTCTCCTCACTTAAGGTTAGGAACCTATTTTTCAAGATAGTACAGTAACTCAGTAAGGAAGTGACACAGTTAGGGACAAGCAGAATACATCATGTAATTCATCAAAGCGAATTTACGTTTCTCGAAGGAAAATATTTTGTTTATTCTGTTTCATTTTACTTTGGTGTTTTTCTTCCGCCTGCCAACTATCACTGCCTCACCCTCACATTCTAGGTTTGGACCGTTATGTCTGCAGCTTACTGTGTATGGTTTTGGGCCTCATATCGCGAGACACCTTTCAGAGAATTTTGGCTAAGTCCTTTAAAGATATTTTCTAGCCCAAACAGTTTTTTTTTTTTTCAAAAATGGTGCGGAAACACGTAGAGACGGACACGAAACCACCAGGTATCAAAACAATGATAATAAAGGCATTTGGTTTCGAATGCGATTACGGTATGTGAGGATTTCAGTTCAAGCATGCCCTCTAGACTGTTATAGGTGTACGGGAGAAACACATAATATACCACATATAAACTGTGAGAAATTTTTTATGTATTCTCGCAAATGTTGCGGTTCTCGTTTTTGTTTTTCCCTTGCACATTCCCAGATCAATTTGACCGTAAAGCAGATTTTCCGAACAAAGGGGATTAGACACAGCCCTTACTGAATTTTTTTTTCTTAATCAGATGGCTATCCTACTCTAGACACAATCGTCTGTAAGCAGCAGGAATAAACTACAAATGGCGTCGTCTTGCTAGAAGTGTTAATTCCTTTACGTCAACTATCGCAGCTGTCAAAAAACCACTTTTCTCACAGCCACTCCCTTCATTTCCCTGATATGCTCTTTAAGACTCGTGGATTTTGTATACATTCTCTCCTTCAGTTATTCTCTCTCTCTCTCTCTCTCTCTCTCTCTCTCTCTCTCTCTCTCAGTTAAGCTTAATTTCTTAACAGGCTCGTTTATTCCTTCAGTTTGAACGTTCGTCTGTCACGGAACACAAAAAATTGCTATCTCTCTCTCTCTCTCTCTCTCTCTCTCTCTCTCTCTCTCTCTCTCTCTCTCTCTCTCTCTCTCTCTCTCACACACACACACACACACACACACACACACACACACAAATATACAACACCCATACCTAAGTTCCAGTTCTTTTTCTTTTTCCTGATTCTCTTCCTAGACGGTGAGTATTGATCCGGATCCGACCATGTAAAGCGGAACTCACCTTGACCCTCCCTCCTCAGCCTCACTGTTTAGATATTTTTAGTGCAGCTTGTCCTGTGCTCTGTTCGTTTAAAATTGGATCAAATTTCCCATCCCTCAGTCCTGAATGCTGAAAGAGAGCGGCTTATTATCTCATATATTACCATTGTCTTACTGGGTCTCTCTCTCTCTCTCTCTCTCTCTCTCTCTCTCTCTCTCTCTCTCTCTCTCTCTCTCTCTCTCTCTCTCTCTCAGTTTGCAGTTTTAATCCTCTACCATTGCCATATCAGTGGTCAACGCTTTTCTGAAATGCCTGCCTTCATTACTGTGGGTGTGCATCATCCGTCTAACAGAGCAATCGTACATCTTTTCTGTCCATCTCTCTCTTGCAAAGAGTTAGCCGATACTTTGAGTCTTATGTATGCAGTAGATCAACCATGGAACTGTCTTCCTGAGTCTGCCTCTATCTACTGACTTCCGTCTTTCAGTCCTATTATATCGTGGCAATATGAACAGTTTTTGAATTTCCCTTACTTCACTCAGTCGTGGCAAGGGCAATTTTGTTTGCAGACATTCAGTCTGTGGTTCTTGTTTCCTTACACAGTAACAATAGAATTTGTTGCTAATAACGAAATGTAATGGAATGACTGTAGGTTCGTAGCAGCGTCTTATTCTTGCACTGACTGAGGTAAAATATATGGTAAAGGAAAGAAAATCTCCAGCAAACTGAAGTGGATTAACTATATACACTTTCCTCCTTTTCTTTTTTTCCTCCCATAATTTATGAATATTAATTTTAACATGTTTTCGTTACATAAAGATTTCTGCTTTTTTTCTTTTGCCATCTACTGCAGAGATTCATTTGCTTTCACGATTGTTTTAATGAAGCTTAGTTCGCCCATAACTATTTTTTTTTTTGATTCAGCACACCTTACTGAGTTCAGTACAGCCTGGCTTTTCTTATTAACCCCGTCAGGAAACAATAATTCATATTTGGTTTATTTTCGCTGCTACTGAACAATTTTAATCAGCCTCGGATGTCTCTGTTCAATAAAGTGTTGATAAGAGGTTTAACTCTAAAGCTTCCTGTTTGAGTTATCACTCATAAGCTGTATAAGCCAGCATGGAGAAAGCAAGAATAAGTAAAATAATGGCATGTGGTGTACATATGCATTTCTGTGGCATAGCAGCCTCTTTTCCTGTGGGCATTGAACGCTTGGTAACTCATCTTTCATGGTCATAGATTTTGCATTATTTGCCTATACATCTTCGTACATGGTAATGACCCTAACTAGGTCGATATAAGATAAAAAAAAAAAGAAAAAAAAATACAAAGGAGAATAAGGGTTTGGTAAGGTTAATTTGCTAAGGAACATGTGATATGAAGGCTCTTACTGAACAGGAATACGGCCATAAGTGTGTAGAGTCATATGGAGGTGAATATGATACTTTTAACCACGGTCCCGGCCTTCCCTCCTCTTGGTATGTACTCTATATCACCCTGTATAATCATAATCCCATAAGTCTGACGACGTTCATTTTATTCTGCTCATGCTATATTCGGACTATCATATTCAACTAATGAGATACTTTTCAGACATAAGGCAGGTATGGCATTCATTCACTCTACTAAATAAAAATCGATTGTTAGTAAGAACAATGAAAAGTAAATTAACGAACGTTGTCATTAAAACATAAGCATTCATACGTGTGAGAACTTCCTAAGTTTCGGCGTTCTAACCAACGACGTTAAGCTGTTTAGCATAATGAGCCAATTAGGAAGAAAAGTTTTTAATTGCAGAAGAAATTAGGTTGGCTTAATATTTTGAAAGATGTATATAGTGGCGGTTGGTTCCTTTATTTACAATTTTATCAGTTTTACTCCTTAACCAGTTCATGCAGATGACGTACTTCATTATTAATATTTATGCTACCCTTGGACGATTTTACTTCACTTAGGAAGCTAATCAGTGTTAAAGGGCACATGGAACTGACGTGCCTTAGGTGTTAAACAATATAATAGTAAGTACGTCATCGGTATGAGGGATTAAATCACACCTCCAAACCGTTGTGGTTAAAATGTTCAGCAAAGAAAGATGCCCAATCATTCTCTTTCTCTCTCTCTCTCTCTCTCTCTCTCTCTCTCTCTCTCTCTCTCTCTCTCTCTCTCTCTCTCTCTTACCTTTAGCTCTGTGGCGTCTATGGTGATGGGAAAGTTAAGAGTTACAGGTATTCAGATACGGTTGATCCCAACCATGGTACCCATTACTCGAGCTCCGGCGCCCATCCTTGTAAGCCATAGTCGTGCCAGTGGACCAACAGCCACTGTGTTAGGATAATTTAAGGACAGTTATTAAATGGCGAGAAACGACTCCTCAACGTAGAGAAATGCAATTGTGAAAACTATTTCACTGGTTAGAGATCTTTAGATTACTATTGATTGATAATATGGTTGAGCTTCGTGCTAACAACTATGAACTGACATATAGGAATGTAAAGACAGAAATAAAAGAATTTCTGTTCTAAATGAATACACACTAGTTTTAGACGTAAGATACGCGTACATCTAGCGGTACGTGATGGAATCTTGGATTTAAAGAATCTGAATTGCTGATGACGCTTTATCCAGTAGAAGGCGACCCATGTTAATTTGCACGTGATAGAGTGGATGTACCGTGAAGTCCAGGCTTAAGTTCAGGCTTCCTTTAGCTAGAATTATATTAAGGCAGAACCTCTGAAGAACAAGTCATCTGAGAGAAACTACTTGGTCTTGTAAAATCAAACAGTAGGCTATTATGCTTGCCCGAAATGCAGGAGATGATCTCAATAACAGACTCACTAGTGAGGCTTTGAGTGTGGTTGTATTACTTTGTATAGCCCTATTAAACTGAAGTGGAACCATCAGATGTGAAATAATGAGCTAGAAGACAGGCATGAGCTGAAGATGGAAGGAGGTGCACAGGTGAGAGAGATAAGAACATAAGTAGAGGAAGCGGGAACCGAAATCAAGATAGAGGAAAAGACAGGAAAGAAGAGAATGGGAGGGGAAATGAAAGAGAAAATTAAGAAAAAACGGGAAGAGATGGACTGTAAATTTGACAAAGAAGTACACAGTCGAGCAACAGACCCAGCAAGATAGAGACAAGGCAAATGGAGAGAGAGAGAGAGAGAGGCAGCCCAGCATCACGCCGCCTAAACTTGCCACTAACCAGATCACCGGCTTGACTGATCGCGCTTTGGAGGAACAGAGACACAGGGGTAATTGATGACTGCAGTAGAGACGCCTGTCCTGTCCGTCTTGTCTCAAAACTTACCTCATTCTATCCTCTATATCGATTTCTTCTCCTTTTACCTGATGCTTCCTTTGTGTAATTTTTTTTTTTTTTTTCACCGGGTCGGTCAGGATCAATTTGATGGTCGTGATCGTCAGCTTTTACCCTCCCGGAAGGGAGCTGAAAGCCGATCTAAGGGCAAGGCTGTGATCTTCACACACGCACACACCCGTCCCCTTGCTCAAGGGGGATAGTAACCGCCCACTTCGTCAGTGAAACTTTTCGCAACCTGAGCGAGGCGCGAACTTCCGTCCACCAGTTGACAAGCGAGAGCGTTACCACTGCACCAGCGAGCGGTGTGTGTGTGTGTGGTTGTGTGTGTGTGTGTGTGTATGTATGTGTGTGTGTGTGTGTGTGTGTGTGTGTGTGTGTGTGTGTGTGTGTGTGTGTGTGTGTGTGTCTTCACTTCGCGAATATTTTGTCACAATCTCAGAGAAAATGGCATTGCAATAAATAGGGTAGATCTGTTTGCCTGCCGGCGTCCTTAGACGGATGAGCAAAAACTACTGGATGACAATGCTAGGCAAAATGCTGGAGCTTCCATTTGCCAACATCTACTTCCTCAAAGATGGTAGGTAGCTAATGCCTGTACTTTGTTTAGTTGATTCATGAATAGCACTTAATGTTCACTGTATACATGTCTGGTAAAAATTACGCTGTCCTGCTGCTCTGTCGAAGTGAATGAAATTCTGTCTTTGATTTCTGAGCTTGCCAAAACTCTATGCGCTAATCAATAGTTTTCCTTATATTATATTCCCAATCTCTCCTATTTTACGATTATCTTTCTTAGCCCAGCATGAATTTATAATTGCAAAGAACACTAATTTTGAGGTTAAACCTAATTAGAATCATATGTATCTTTCTAGCACATCCATTGCAAACATCAAGAATGGAAATGGACGTACCTAACAGCAGTGTGGAAGTATGTTTAGTGTAGGAGTGATGGAGTCATAAGATTTTCTCTTCTATGCCAGTGATACAGCCTTCTAGGTAATTTACTCTCTTCCACTATTACCAAAATTTACATATTATTATCGTAACTTGTTACACTGATTAGAGATGATAAATTTTAGAATCAAACAAGGACATACCAGAAAATTTTCACAGACAAAACTCCTCGACCTGAAAATATCGAACACTATACGTTTGAGTTAAACTTTCTGAGACAGTAGTACTAGTATTATTAGAAATACATATCGGGTATGAGGTTGGATGGTGAGGAATTGGAAAATGTGAGTACGTTTAAGTACTTGGGGAGTGTGATGAGTAAGGATGGAGGTTTGGAGGGTGAAGTGCTAGAAAGGATACAGCAGGGAAGAAAGGTTGCTGGTTCCTTGAAAGCAGTGATAAGAAACAGGGAAGTGAGCATGGAAGTGAAAAAGTTACTACATGCCAGTATTGTTATACCAACTCTAACGTATTGAAGTGAAGCTTGGACGTTGTTGGAAGGGTACAAGTCAAGAGTGAGAGCAGTGGAAATGAGTTATTTATGAGAAGCCTGTGGAGTCACATGGAGAGACAGGCTGACAAATGAGGATATAAAGGAGCGTTGTGGTATGGATGCGGATGTGATAGGAAACGTTAGGAGGAACACACTGAGGTGGTTTGGCCATGTGGAGAGGATGGAGGGTGAAAGACTGAAGAAGAGAGTGTATGTGAGTGAGGTGGAGAGGGAGAGAGGGAGGGGGAGGCCGAGGATGAGATGGAGGGATGAGGTGGAGAGGTATGTGAGAGAGGAGGGTGTTAGTTGGGAGCGGGGTAGTGAAATGGCGGGGGACAGGGCGACGTAGAGGCGATTTGTTTGTGGCCACCCTGAACGAGATTGAGGCGTCTGGGAATATATATATATATATCACTTCCTGTGGCACCCCACGGGATGCATAGGGCCTCAATGAACTCTCTCCACCAATATTTGACTCTTGCCATCTCCCTCATGTCGCACCAACACTCCTCTCCTGCTTCTTTTTTCATTGTTCTCAACCAGGTTTCCCTCGGCCTACCTCTACCTTTTCTTCCTCTAGCAGTCCACTCTGGCACATCCTGTATTAAACTACCTTCTTTTCTGTATATGTGCCCCAGCCACTTCCAGCGAGACAGTCTCACATATTCATTAACTGGTTCCACTCTCGTAATATCCCTTACTCTTGCATTTGCAACTCTGTCTTGCCACTTTACCCCAAGAATCCTTCTCAGTATTTTATTCTCAAATCCTAATACTTTCTGATCTGTTGCAATTGTACTGTACCATGACTCATGCCCGTAAATTAAAATTGGTCTAACCATGGACTTGTAAATTTTCACTTTAGTATGTGCCGAAAGCATATTATTATTCCAAACAGATTTCAACACTCCAACAGCTCGCCAAGCCTGTCTAATCCTCTCCCCAATTTCATTGTTTAATGATCCATTAGATGATACAATCTTTCCCAGATATTTGAAGTTTTCTACATTCTTCACCACATTATTCCCAATTACACAATCGATTTGGTTATAATTTCAGTCTTTCCACAATTTATTACCAATCCCACTTTTTCTCCTTCCTCCACCAGACAATCAAGCACCCTCTGCATCTCGTAAACACTTCCGCAAATCAGTACAATATCATCAGCTTAGTCCAAATCCATCAGCTTCTTATTTTCCTTCCAGTCAATTCCTGCACCTGTTCTCCTTACAACCTTTTTCATAACATAATCCATAACCAAAACAAACAACAATGGCGAAAGAACTCCTCCTTGAATCACTCCTGACCTAACTTGAAATGGATCACTCAAAAAACCACCCACCATTACCTTACAAAAAGTACCTTCATGCAGACTTCTAATAATATTTACAAACTTTTCTGGTATACCATAGAATCTCATAATTTTCAACATAGCTCCACGCGAAACACTATCAAACGCCTTTTCAAAATCCACAAAACACATACTAAGTGGCATTCTCATCTCATTAGCTTGTTGCATTAGATGCCTTACAATAAAAATCTGATCATTACAACCTCGACCCTTTCTAAATCCCGCTTGTTCTTCTCTTAAAATTTTATCAATTATTGGCTCTATTCTGTTCAACAAGATTTTGGAAAAGACTTCTGCAGCTACAGGTGTCAAAGTTATCCCCCTCCAATTGCCACACACACTTAAATCTCCCTTTTTTGGTATTTTTATAATCACTCCATTTTTCCACTCTTCTGGAATTCCACCATTATCCCAAGCCACATTAAAAAGTTTCAAAAGCGCATTCATCAACTCGTCATTTTCCACCTTAAGCATTTCAGGGAATATTCCATCCTCTCCTGGGGCCTTAAAATTCTTTAACTCCTTTATAGATTTTGCTACCACTTCCAAAGTTATATCCACTGTTTCTATCTACAAATCTCTCTCGGCTGGGATTGGTCTATTTAGAACAGATTCAAAGTGCTCTTTCCACCTTCCTTTTATATCCAAATCTTTAGTCATCAGATTACCATTTCTATCTCGTACAGGTATTTCCTTCCTTCTCTTTTCAGTCCCAGTTAACTCCTTAATGGCCTGATACGCTGCTCTTGTGCTCTGACCATCATTTTTACTTAATTTAATTTCTGTCTCTGTCGCCTTCTCATCATATAGTCTCCTCTTATCACGTCTAACGAGTCTTTTTACTTCAGAATGTAAACTCCAGTACTTTGCTCTAAGTACTTCAACTACCTGGCCATCAACATGTTGTTCTTCACTTTTTAACTTAGCCTCTTTCCTTTTCTGAATTGCATTCCATGTTTCATCTGACATCCACTTTTTCCTTCTCGCTTTTCTCTTTTTCTTAATAGTAACCTTAGCACTCTCATGCAAAACCTCTTTTACCTCTCTCCACATTTGATTAATATCATTGTCCTCAGATTCCATCAAAGTCTGCAGGACTAGAAACCTGTTCCTACATTCCCACCGAAACTTTTCCTTCGTGCTCTCATCACTTCTCAGCTCACCCAGATCATAATTATTACCTCCTGTACAATTACCATTAACGTTTCTCTTAAGTTTTATTTTAATCTTTGACACAACAAGTTGATGATCACTACCTATATCTGCCCCCCTCCTTACGCAAACATCTTGTAAATAACTCCTATGTCTTCTGCTAATTATAATGTGGTCAGTCTGGTTACAATATTTACCACATGGTGAAATCCAAGTAGTCTTATGTATTTTTCTATGCTCAAAGATAGTTCCACCAATTATAAGGTCATTTCCCAAACAAAAGCTTCCAAGTCGCACCACATTTTCGTTCCTTATACCAACACCCTCCTTACCCATACAATCTTCAAAGCCATCCCTACTACTGCCAACAATCGCATTAAAATCACCAATGCAAATTAACACATCATGTCTTGCCACTCTATTCACTACATCCTGCAGCTTCTCATAAAAGTCATCCTTCATTTCATCAGCAGCCTCATTTGTCGGAGCGTACCCTACAACCATACTGATATTACCATGGTCAGATTTTAAACGAGCATAAAGCAAGCGCTCATTAATTGGCTCAAACTCACATACTGCCTTACAAGCATCTCTACTCAGCAGTAAGCCTACTCCTTGGTAATGATTTCCATCACTCCTACCAGAAACCAACATAGTAATACCATCTTCCAAATTCATTTTATCAACTCCAAGCAACCTCGTTTCTGTAAGAGCACAAATATCCATCTTGTATTCTTTGAACACTGAAATAAGCTCTTCCATTTTACCAGCCTGATTGAGAGTTCGAACATTCCAGTTTCTTATTCTTAAGGTTCTTTTTGGATGTATAAACTTATTTTTACAGCGTGGGATTCTTAGCACCCCCTGCCCACTCAAGGGCTGCACGGAACTGAGGGCCATTGCTTCGTCACCAGAGTTCATCAAGATTTCTTAGGCAAAAAAAATATTTTACCCTGGAGCCAATGCCAGTGACTCGCAGGAACCAGACAGTGGAGAGAGGAAATTAACTAAATGAAAGTAAAATGCAGAGGGTTTGGACAGACAAAGTACAAGGGAAAGAAAGAGAGCAAAGAGAATGTAGATAAAAGTGTCCCTTTTAGTCGCCTCTTACGACAAGCAGGGAATACTGTATATATATATATATATATATATATATATATATATATATATATATATATATATATATATATATATATATATATATATATATATATATATATATATATATATATATATATATATATATATATATGTTACGGAACAGAGAAAGATAATGTACACTTTAAGTGAGAATACTAAAAATCACTACTGTCCCGTAAAGTTCCAGGTTCAAAACAAAAGATTTAGGTAAAATTACAAGTTAAAGTTTAATGCTCAAACTAACAACAAAACATTCAGGACTCATAAGGATAATGTAATGGCAAAAAAACAGGTTAAATATATGGTTAACTGCAATAGCCTCTATTAACACGAAATTAGCAAGAGTAAATTTATCTAAGTCAGCCCTGATAAAATGACAATACACTGGATAATGCTCAGTTAATGCAAGATAAATTATTACAGATACAAGATATTATTAATGATGACTGACATAAAGAACCCTTACACAAATTACGCAAAGGATGATGAAATCATAGGCTATGTAACAATATATATACCAACTACACCTTCAACCGCACTATGGGGTGGTGCTACTACTCTGCGGCCGGGTTGTGTTAGGAAGAATACTGCCACCGTATTCCCTGCGTGTCGTAAAAGGCGACTAAAAGGGGCGGGGTGAGGGGACTAGGGACCCCCTCCTCTGTTTTTTAGTTCCTAAAAAGAGACAGGCCAGAGAAAGGGACGGGGGATGGTGTTATCCCCGTACCCTGAAGATTGGGTCTATGAATGTGCGTGGATGTAGTACAATTGAGGCTAAAAGGGAGGAGATTGGGAGAATGTTTGTGAGAAGAAAGTTGGATGTGTTAGCTTTGAGTGAAACGAAGATGAAAGGGAAGGGGGAATCTATGTTTGGAAGTGTGAATGGAAGATTGTCAGGTGTTGATAGAGGAAGGGCAAGAGAAGGTGTGGCCTTGTTAGTGAGTCCGGAAGTACAGCAGTGTGTGACTGAATGGAAGGAGGTGTCATCGAGACTGATGTGGGTGAAAGTGAAATTTGAACGTGAGTTGTGGGTGTTTGTGAGTGCATATGGGCCTGGTAGTGAAAGGGATGAACAAGAGAGGGAGTCTTTCTGGAATGATGTTGATGAGTGTCTGCAGAGTTTTGGAGCGAATGTGAATGTGGTAATGATGGGAGATCTGAATGCTAGAGTGGGAAATGTAGCAGTTGAAGGCGTAGTTGGTATGCATGGTGTGCCTGGAAGAAATGAAAATGGGGAACGAATGATAGCGATGTGTGTTGAGCGAGAGATGGTGATTGGGAATACGCTGTTTGAGAAGAAAGATATTTATAAGTATACATGGGTGAGACAGGAGGGTGGAAGGGTTGTTGATAGAGCCTTGATGGACTATGTGGTTGTGTCTAGGAATGTAATAGGAAGATTGTTGGATGTGAGAGTTCTGAGAGGGGAGGGTGGAGGTATGTCTGACCACTACCTGGTGGAGGGAAAGTTAAGAGTAGGTAAGAGATGGGTGAGAGCTAGGAGGGTTAGGTGTGGCAGGGAGGTTTTGAAAGTGAGTGAGTTGGATAAAAGAGAGAAAAAGATAGAGTATCAGGAGAAATTGAAAGATGAGTGGAACGCAGTGAAAGATCGGGAAAATGGCAGTGTGGAGGAGGAATGGCAGTTGTTTAAGAGTGCTGTGGTGGGGCATGCAGAAGAGGTGTGTGGTGTGAGACGTGTGGGTGGTGGTGTAAGAAAAGGAAGTGAATGGTGGTGCGAGGAAGTAAGTATGACTGTGGCTGAGAAGAGACGTGCATATGAAGTGTGGCTGCAGAGGAAGGATGAGATGTCATATGAAAGGTATAAGGAAAAGAGGAATAGAGCGAGAAGGGCTGTGCGTGATGCTAAAGTGGCAGCAGATGAGAGGTGGGGCAGGCGGCTGACAGAGAATTTTCAACAGAATAAGAAAATGTTTTGGAAGGAGGTGAAAAGGGTGCGAAAGGGAGAGTCTGGGAAGGAAGAACGAGTAAAAGCAGAGGATGGAAGGATGTTAATTGAGATGGATGCAGTAAGGAAGAGATGGGCAGAGTATTTTGAAAGATTGTTAAATGTAGAGGAGGAAAGGGTGGCTGAGATTGTGGCAGATAGAAGGGTGCAAGGAATAAATGTGTTGGGAGAGTTGAATGATTCTTTGATCACGAAGGAGGAAGTGGAGAAGGCAGTAAAGGAGATGAAAACAGGGAAAGCTGCAGGTATGGATGGGTGTGCTGTGGAATGCCTGAAGGGTGGTGGAGTGACTATTGTTGACTGGTTAGTAAGATTATTGAATGTGTGCTTTGAGAAAGGTATGGTGCCAATTGACTGGGCAAGTGCTTCTGTGGTCCCGTTGTATAAAGGCAAGGGTGATAAGTATGAATGTACTAGCTTTAGGGGTAGAAGTCTGTTGAGTGTTGTAGGTAAAGTGTATGGTAGAGTGTTAATTATGAGAGTTAGAGAGGGTACAGAGGGAGTGACTAGTGATGAGCAGTGTGGCTTTAGGAGAGGGAGGGGATGCGTTGATCAGGTGTTTGCTGTGAGACAAGTGTGTGAAAAGTATTTAGCGAAAGGCAAGGATGTGTTTTGGGCATTTATGGATTTAGAGAAAGCGTATGATAGAATTGATAGGGAGGCTTTGTGGACTGTTTTAAGATTGTATGGACTTGATGGTAGGTTACTAAAAGGGGTGAAAAGTTTTTATGTAAATAGTAGAGCGTGTGTAAGAGTGGGAAATGCTGTGAGTGATTGGTTTCCCGTGAGAGTGGGGCTGCGACAGGGATGTGTGATGTCGCCTTGGTTGTTTAATATTTACATGGATGGTGTTGTAAGGGAGGTGAATGCAAGAGTTTTAGGTGGTCTGAGTCTGGTAAATGTTGATGGAGGAGAGTGGAATCTGAAGCACCTGCTGTTTGCAGATGATACTGCACTGGTGACTGATTCAGAGGAGAGATTGAGACAGCCGGTAGAGGAATTTGGAAGGGTGTGTGAAAGGAGGAAATTGAAAGTAAATGAGAATAAGAGTAAAGTGATGAAGTGTACGAGGTTGATAGATGGTAGCGGGATGAATATAGTTTTGAATGGTGAGTTGCTTGAGGAGGTAGATTGTTTTAAATATCTAGGGTCACATGTTGCTGTGGATGGAAGAATAGATGCAGAAGTGAAGTTTAGAATAAATGAAGTAGGAAAGGTGCTGGGAGGAATGAAAAAAGTGTTTAAATGTCGTTCGCTTAGAATGGATGTAAAGAGAAGGCTGTATGAGGGTGTTGTGGTACCGACTGCGTTATATGGGGCTGAAACATGGAATATGGGTGTAGCAGAGAGGAAAAGTTTGAATGTAATGGAGATGAGATGTCTGAGGAGTATGTGTGGAGTGACGCGTATGGATCGAGTGCGAAATGATGAAGTGCGAAGGAGAACTGGAGTTGTTCGGGAGATGGCTGGTAGAGTTGAGCAGAGGGCGTTGCAATGGTTTGGGCATATGGAGAGAATGGATAATGAGCGATTGGTGAAAAAGATAACTAGATCTGATGTGAGAGGTGTAAGACTGAGAGGAAGACCACGAATAGGATGGATGGACAGTGTGAAGAGAGCGCTGGATGCGAGAGGGATGTCTGTTGGGCAAGGAAGAGTGGCTGTGCGTGACAGAAATAAATGGAGAGAAATTGTGAATGAATAAGTGATGATGCAGCCCTGAGGGGATATTCTCCCGCATTTGGTCTGATCAGCTAGTCAGGTCAGGTGCGGGTAAGGGGATGGGTCTGTTATGATGTGGCAGGGGTAAACCAGTTCTGCTGTCGGGCCCTGCTGTGGATGTCACTGCTTGCATTGCGCAGTTGACCCTTGTGCGGTGTGATGCGGTGAGGATCTGTCCGTTCTCCCCTTTGGGGCTAAGATGCGAATGAATGTGTTTGAATGGATGAGTAAATGGAGAGTGAGTCGTCCTGTCTCGGCTACCTCCCTTTCCTTGGGGGAAGCAGCCTAGGTATATAGATAGATAGATAGATATATATATATATATATATATATATATATATATATATATATATATATATATATGTGTGTGTGTGTGTGTGTGTGTGTGAATTTTATTTGTTATATTATTTCACAAAAAATCTGGACCAACTCATTTGCAGTATACGAGTACATCCTTATTCTCTGCACCCTGGTTTAAAAGAAACAACCTCACTGATTCTCAAATTCATAAGCATAATGTAATAGTTTTTTCAATACACACCATGCAATACATTACTGTGACAAAGAATGTTTAAGTGGAATTTGGTTAATAATTTGACAGTAAAATAACATTTGTTTAAAGGAAACTACATATAAAATTCTTTTAGCTCAGTCCAGAAATAAGAGAATACTCTGGGTGTTCCTTAATCCCTCTGCAACTGAAGTATTTTCGAACGTAGGACGTCCCAGCTATGGAAGATCGGTAAATATAATCTGTTTTAACACGTCACCTCCTGAGCTATTTCGCACCTCCGACATCCCCCAATCCCGAGGTATTTTCGATTTTTTTTTTTTTTTTTTGGCTAAAACCTCCGCTTTTGGTGAGAAACATCGAAATTTCATATAGAAATCTCTCACCTGAGGTTTAAAATACTCAATCCAGGTAGCAGTTCCTCCTTACCTGACTGGGTTTTCTAACAGGCTGGCACCAAAGAAAATGATTTCTGTGGGAGGGTAACTATTTCACACCACTCATAAACTGTATTTATTTATTTACTTGGTACGAATTTATATGTAGTATGAGAGTATATTGGTTTTCAAACAGTAATATAGGCATTATAAGCATTGTTTCACTCACTAACTCATCACCATACCTGACCTTCTTTTGCCACATTACCTGATCATCATTTCTGACTGTTTCTTCCTCTAATGCTACGTAAACTTCGTCCTCCACATTGTCATCGATTGGGGAATCACTCTGGCCCTGAATGTCTTAATTGGCCAGGTCACTGGTAACAGGTGAATTGCCGAGACAATGGCATGCGGGGGGGAGGGGGAGGTTATGTGGTGTAAGGCATTGTCCCTGCTTGGCATCTTGTAGAGGAATAGAGGAAGGTGTCCCATATATACTTACAAAAAATCACACGCGAAAATTGAAAATTGTGCAAATTAGGGACCTTGCAATTGCACGACGTACCAGTACGTCGTCAGGACTGGCAAATGCAAAATGTTGCAACGTACCCATATGTCGACGGGACGCCTTGGGTTAATAACGGTAACACGGAATCAGAATACTTAGTTCCTTACATTCCTTTGTCATTATTTCAGCATTGAAAGGGTGTGGAAATTTCAGCAATAATGGTATCACTCATGTGCCTGGAATATCATACAGAAAAATAAAACATGACAAACTTCTTTCAGAATTATATTTCAGTCATCACACTTACGCAGTTTGGTCAATGGGGTTACGTGTTTGTTTCGGTTTGTTTGTCTGGCTCTCTCTCTTTGTCCTTCTGTCTGCCTGTTTTTTTCCGAGATTATAATAATGGAATTGCACCAAATTTGGAGTAATAACTGAAAACCTTCAAAGGAACAAACGGTAAAAATTCTTTGGACGAAAATAGTAATATATCATGAATCATTGGCAAGGTGAAATGATATTTTTTTCTTTTTTAGACCAGACTTGGTGGAAGGGTTAAAGCTCTGCTGTAGATGACGGGATTTAGTTCTGAAAAGCGGTCAAGGAGAAAGAACAGTTTCAACATGTATTCAATTTGGACGAAAGTCAGTGGAAATGTTTAGGTCAAGTGAAGTGTGACAAAACTGAGGAAAGGAGGTTAAAGGACAAACAAGGCCAACCTGATTAATTTTCATCCAGTTTGGACTGAGCCTGGAAAGCTGAATGTCAGGGAAGTACGAAGCAATATGAGTGTGAGAAGTGTCGGTCGAAATTCAAGATCACAAAACAGTGCTGCTGCTTTTATTGTTTACTGGCCTCGGTAAGACTGACTGGAAGGAAAGACGGAGTAAAATATGCAGGGAAGTTGAA
The DNA here is from genome assembly GCF_032717465.1 of Coenobita brevimanus. NCBI lineage: Eukaryota > Metazoa > Arthropoda > Malacostraca > Decapoda > Coenobitidae > Coenobita > Coenobita brevimanus. The sequence goes on from NC_137041.1 coordinate 30,318,245, forward strand.
TAAAATGGTAAAAATAATGTAGAAAAAATTGTACATCGTAAGACGCAATCACTGTCGTGTTAATGGAAAAATATTAAGTTTTGCTGTTTCATCGTTATTCATCATCTACTCATCTGTTAGTGATTCAGCATAATATTCCTAACGCATCCTGAAGGAGAGATAAGTGGATTCTCAAAACATATGAAATCTCTTTATGTACATCTGGCCATTATGAAACTTTTTCCCTCAAAAAGCACTTTATTTACCATAAAATCTTATTCCATGTGATATTTAACCTTTCCTGCAATGTAGCCCTTCATATAATTAATCGTTGCTTTACCTTCATATAAAACCCACAGCGCTTCTAGACCTTGGCTATAATGTTTATGTGTAGAAGTTTGCTCGACTGTGAAACATGCGACCAGCCCGTCCAGGAAGTGATGTTTTTCCTTTCTCAGATCTGCAACTGCTTGCCACAGTGTGATGAACAGCTCGACCTTTACATTCTAATACCAACTTACATGTGAAACTGTATCTTACAATCTCCGCGGCATGGGAATACAAATTTTTTCATGAGTGTGCCAGATGATCAGAAATCCTAATACGAGACAGCTGTACTTATTTTTTTTTAACAGTAGTTATGCACCGGAGAACGCATTTCGCCGACAAGGAATGTGTCTAACAGTTGTGGAAAAACAACGGCAGGGCATACAAGACTTGTCTGTAAGTTCATGTGTGTCATATTATATGCTAATGACTTATTAAGTGTGACCTTAGGGTTAAGGGACTGAACAGGGAGGCTGCAATGGATCGTGCAGCGTGGAGAGCCGCCATTAGGTGACCAAGGCCGACACATGCAAGCATGTTGGAGCCTTTAAAAACGAAAACGAAAAAAGAATACCAGTTAGAAATCTGAAGACAAGAGCATCTTGCAGTCGGATAGGATTCATCTTTGAAATATAGGCTCTATGGAAGAGGCAAAGATGTCCAGTTAACTGAGTGACACGCCTGCAAATGAATATAGCCTGTGTATCGAACGAGGAGTTGAACACTATCACTTACTGTACAATTCAGAATGATCACTCTGCATAAACCTTCATATGATACGAGGCAGAAGGTGTACTGAGACCCTATAACTGTTCTTTTCATCACATCATGTCATTACTTATAGATTTTTTAGATTTTGTGGTTTATTTCACTTATAGAATTCTCTCTCTCTCTCTCTCTCTCTCTCTCTCTCTCTCTCTCTCTCTCTCTGCGTCACCCACCTACACTCAATCTCCCTTTCCTGTGCCAATCTCACGTGTGTCAATTCTGCCCTGCCCTGTTTTTAACCCTGGAGTCAAAACGAAACAGCAGTGGCGGGGGAAGCCTTCCACTCTCCTCCATTTTGCCTGCTGGTACAGTACATTTGATTTTGAGGCTAGGATTTTGAATATAAAAGATCAAATATTCGATAATTATATTTTGTTTTCAAGCTTCTTTGCTTTTTTTTTTTTTTTTTTTTTTTTTATGCGAGGAAGAAGGAACCAAAGGCCATGAGCCCGCAGTAACAGTTCCCTCCAAGAGAAAAACAAAATACAATAGAGAGCCAAATTCAAGATCCGATCATTTTGAGATGCCTGGACACACTACGTTTGAAAGACTGGAGATCATAGGCAGAAGGAAATACAGACAGAGGGAGACAGTTCCAGAGCTGACCTGTTGCATAAATGAAAGACTGGGAGTAACGGTTAACTCTTGCATTAGAGAGTTGGACAGAAAAGGGATGAGAGTTTGCTGCCAGACGGGTGCTACGCGCCCGTCGTAGAGGTGGAGGAATGCAAGCAGACAGTTCAGAGGAGCAGTGACCATTAAAGTAGCGATAGAAAAGAGATAAAGATGCAACAGTGCGGCGAAGAGACAGAGGTTGAAGAGAGTCAGTAAGAGGAGGAGAGTTAATGAGACGAAAAGCCTTTGACTCCACCCTATTGAGAAGAGCTGTATGTGGGGAGCCTCCCCACACATGAGAGTTGTACTCCACACAGGGGAGGATAAAACCCCTGTATAGAGTCAACAATTGTGCAGGGGTAAAGAAAGAGCGGAGTCGGCTTAGCACACCCAATCTCTTGGATGGAACATGCTAATAAACCTTTTTGAGTACGTAATGAAGGATTGATTGCCATGTAAAGTGTATGACTTAAGTAGTAATAACGTTTTGTAAAAAAAAAAAGAAAAAAAAAAACTACATTCGCTTCACTACTCTATTTTTTTTTTTTTTTTTTCATTCTAATGTATTCTAAACAACTTTAATCGAAAATAGATAGAGAAATATTGCTGTCTCTTTCTCCTCAATTTCTCTGTGAATTTAACTTTCCGCTTCACATCTTGTTTCTAGTACAAGGGAAACTTTTTTTTTTTTCTCTCGCGATTGTAGTCACATTTATTTCTGGTTGTACGACTGTATAACTACTTTGAGGTATTTGGGTGAATTAAACTCGTAACCTAAAGTCAGTATGCATTCACTGAATATTAATTATGTATCTACAAGTGACGTCAGTGTTACATGATGAGCAGGTGTAAGTTTTTAGTCCAAATAAATTTCCCATTTTGAAGCCGGGGTGGATGCACTCCTTTTGGAATGCAATAAAATCATGAGATAATTCTGCAAGTCTTGGCTGTTCTAAGACATTTGTATATCAGGCGATTTAGCCACTAAATTCTCAGTGTCACTCAGGAAAGATTTCTTTATTTCTGAATCCAGAGTATGGATTTTAAAATAGAACTTATTTTGTAGACACTCTGGCTTGAACATTGCTGTTCATGGTACCCATGATTTTTAATCTTAGAATTTTTCTCCCAAAACAAACCAGCATAAAATGATCGATGTTTCTTGGGCGAGCTCTTTGATCTTTCTGTCAGCACTGTAACTCGCCAGAATCAGCCAACTGGGTATTTCCTTCTGACTGATTGGTGTTTTATTAAGCTTTCAAAGTTTAGAGACTTTGTTTTACCTGAACGATTTCTTAAAATTTACACACACACACACACACACACACACACACACACACACACACATTTTCAAATTACTGTCAAATTACTTTTCATATACAGTAATTAAACTATTTTATTCGGCATAAGAAAGACTTTCGATCTGGTGGAGTTATAGTCTTCTTTAAGACTTTCACTACAAGAGATAATCGTCTTTACGTAGCAACGGCACCACAAAAACTGACGCCACCGTTCTGAATGGGAGTAAATGATTGGAACTTTGTTAGATTGGCAACGTTTTTATGATAACGTATGGTAAAGTTGCTTTTACTCGGATATACAGTACGAAGAGAAAATATGGTAACAACGATCAGAGAAAGTGGAAACTTAATGGTGGAATTAATATGAAATTATTACTTTTTTAAGTAATACTTTCATCGCTGGAGATAATAATAATAATAAGAGAAATAACGCATCAGTTCTGAAAGTAAATTTTGAAGTGCGTAAAAACTGAGAGGAAAGATTCTGCAGATTCCAAAGATAATCGCAAACGATGAAAGGAAGCTGGCGATTAGTGAAAGAGAAAGAGGATGTGGAAAAAAAAATGTTGAAGGAACTATCGGAGAGTGAGAGAAAGCTTGAGCGGTAGAAGAGGAGAAGCTGTCTTTATTTATGTATCAATAACTAGGGCTAAGCAGTTTTGGACCGAAGGTTGTTAATGACTTACATGAGAAATGAAAAGAACGAAGCCAGGGAGAGGAACACTGGGAATGCACTAGTGCAATGGTGGAGGAAATGAAGCTGGACTTTAGAGGGAACATCTGAGTGACGTTATCATGGGTCACGTAACTCTTCTTAAAAATCAGAAAAACTACTTTAAGTTTCCAAGACAGTACTGTAAAGTCGAAAGTTTAATGACATAACGATATCGCCCTATATTCTACGATGCCTTAACTCTGGGTTTAAAACCTGATGCAACATATACATAATGTGGACGCTGATAGTACTGTATTTATTTTTATATGTTAGCATAGGAAAGAAAATTCTTGTCGATACGGACAGCCTGAAACAGATCTACCTAATGCAACACTTCGACTTTCGCGTGCACTTGTATCACTACAGACACCTCTGCCTGTTTCGCACATGTTCAGTATGAGGAAAGGTAGCTTCTACCTATCACTTCCTTCCAGGAAGATTGATCCTCCAGTGAACCTAATATGGATTAATACTGATACAGACAGGCAGGGATGCATAAAAAAAGGAACCGAGTGCCACTGAATGATGACCTTAACACTCTATAATTTCATATGATTTCATATATATAATTTTATTACTGTATATGACTGATATGGTCAAGTTTTTTCTTAAACATGCAGGAGTTTTCAAGAAGAGAGTACCAACCAAAAACTACACAACTTTACAATAATATTATATATCAGAGTCAGACAAAAGAAATCAAGATAAGGGTCTAAAGCTACCATTGAACTGCACATAAATAAACTCGTCGTAACGGCCGGAAAGTTTCTGTATAACAAATTGCTTCAGTATGTTCCTATTACAGATAGAATAAAAGATATTTTGCCTAGGCAGGGTGTCGGTACAATGGCAGTCATGAGGACAACAAGAGAGATTCCATCAGATCCATGGTCGTTATACTCGAATGTCAGATGCTGACTTGTAAAGATTTAACATTTTTTTTCAAAATTTATCGGGAAAGCTGAGCATAGAAACAACATTTCAGGTAAGGAAAAGAAGGGAATCATTGACACATAATGAAGATATCTGCATTAAAGCTCTAACCAGTCTGTGTCAGAAAGATACAAAAGAGGAAACTCTGTTATATTTCTGCTATGATTATCCGTGACCCAGCCGCCCTACGCCCAGATCCAGCACCACGTCATAGCAGACACGGATCACAGGCACTGTTGTTATATATGTGTCGTTCAGTAAATGACATACGCATAATGTTACACCATTGTTAGATATAAGAGTCTTCATGGTCTGACCGTTATGATGAGGCTTCTCCAGCTCTGTATACGCACGACGTAAACAAGTACACTGGTGTCACACCGGGCTCCAACACGCCAACCCCTGTAATGTTTGTAGGAACGCGATTAATAATTTACTCCGCCGATCGCTCTCTCTCTCTCTCTCTCTCTCTCTCTCTCTCTCTCTCTCTCTCTCTCTCTCTCTCTCTCTCTCTCTCTCCAAAAAATGAAATAAAATAAAATCGGACACGAACTCACAGAAACCAGCAAATTCAGCCATGTCCCAGTTTCTTTACGTGAATTCAGGTCTCAGGAAAAAAAATACTCTGGCTCCTCAAGAGTTTCGTTAACACTTTTATGACCTCCTAAGCTCATTAAAAAACAACTCTTTCTCTCCCCTTCCCCTGCCAGCTCTTGACCTTCTTCAGAGACACTGTGTCTTCATTTGCCTAATGTTTTTTCCTCGATTACCTGAATGAGCAACAAGAGGAGGAGATGGAGGAGGCGTATTCTTTTCTCATTTCCTGTTCTTTCTTACTCCATGGCCTCCTCCGCTAAAGTTTTGTACTCTTACATTTCTTCTTGCTGTTGCCCTCTTCCATTTTTTTCTGACATTTAATTCAAAGAGCGCCCTTACTCGTGTGCGTGTGTGTATGTGTGTGTGTTTGAGTGTATGTGTGTGTGTGTGTGTGTGTGTGTGTGTGTGTGTGTGTGTGTGTGTGTGTGTGTGTGTGTGTGCGAGACAGACAAACTGACGGAGAGAGAGAGAGAGAGAGAGAGAATTTTCATAATTTAATTTCTAGCCCATTCGTCCGTTCTCTTGTCCCTTATTGTTTTTTTTGCATTTCTTTCCCTCAGTCGGCCCTGTCAGTGCAATCCCGTCCCTCGGCTCTCTGTCCTTTACTTCAGTGTTGTGATTTATCGAAGGCTGACACAAGAGCCGGGAAAGGAAGGTTCACTTGTGACCAATGTCTGACCTGTGGGTGATGGGTGGGGGAGGAACAGAGGGATGAAGGAGGTGGGAGAAGTACAAACAGATGAAAAAGAAATATGCAGGAACAGAAGCTACTATAGATGTATATTAACATACATACGATCATACATCCGTATGTACATAGACAGATGAATTCACACACACACACACACACACACACACACACACACACACACACACACACACACACATACGTACATACATAAGACAACAAGGGAAGGAGATGACACCCGTCAGCATTTTCATTTCATAAATTTCTCCGAATTTTTGGACACCTCACGTGGCCATCATCAGGGTACATATATGGGATCCTACCAAGTAGTATATACTAGTTATATTACTACAGATACGGATCTTTAGTTTACCATTAGAGAGAGAGAGAGAGGGAGAGAGCAGCCGTGGCTCAGTGGGTTAGAGCGCTCTGCTCTGGCCTAAGGGTCGGAGGATCGAATCCACCCAAGGGTCATTGGTAGACACAAGGAAAGGCATCCGGTCATAAAATGCTACATGCTCCAGTCCAAAAGTCCTCTACCCAGGGGCACACGCCTATATATATATATATATATATATATATATATATATATATATATATATATATATATATATATATATATATATATATATTCATATATATATATATATATATATATATATATATATATATATATATATATATATATATATAAACCGCATTTGTTTGTTTGTCCTTGAGTCACTCCAAAACCAAGGGACAGAGACCCCCAGACCCTTATATATTCTGAATCAGGGTGACTCAAGGATGGTTTTAGGCGGGTCCAAATTCAGGTTTGGCTCATTACAGGTCACCAGTAAAGTTTTCGCTTTTTTTGGCCCAGGCAACGCCGGGTACCCTGCAGCCCAATTTTGGGCATGGAGACTCACATGATCTCCAGTTCGGACATAGGCTATGTGAGGTTGCCCTCCAAAGTCATTTGAGGTCACTGGCCGGAGGTCATTTGAGGTCAACAGTAACATTAAACAGGTGCGCACAAATACTGTGCGTTGGTCTGCAGAAGCTGAAATAGAAAGTCCTGGATCTTTTATAATCCCTCTTCAAAAGCAGTAGAGGTGCACGTCACTGAAGTAGAAAGAAAGATTGAAGTAAAACAATTTGGATTAGAGTGTTCTTTTTAGCTCGGCAATGTCGGGTACCACTTCTAGTATATATATATATATATATATATATATATATATATATATATATATACCCGTATATAATGATTTGATAATTTTGGTTTGTTATGTTAATCTAGATTTTTGGCTTAAGATCGTAGTAGTAATGATGTTTGAGATATATATCTTTTTAAATCGTAAACTTTAGATCCATACCTGTAGTAATATAACGAGTACATGCTCCGTGGTAGGATCCCACATGTGTACCTTGATGATAGCCACGTGATGTGTCCGATAATTTGGAGAAATTTTTCAAAAGAAACTGCTGGAGGGTGTCATCTCCATCCTTATTTGTCTTTTATGGAAAATACAATGCCATGGGTCCATTGCTGATATGCTGATTACTGCATACAAAAATATATACTTAACAGGCGTCTGTAGTAGTTCTTTCATTTCATCCTTCCTCTGTCTGTTGTTCTAAGATCATGTCGTACTTACCATATTCACGGGTGAGAAAAAGAAAAAAAAAAAAAAAAAGGTTGGTGATGATTAGCAGAACCTTGATTTTGCCATAAATGTCCTTAGCGTATTTCTCTGGCCGTAAAGTGATTTTAACAGGGAAAAACTTTTTCTTTGCAGTGCCTATTGTGCCTATTTTTTTTTCTTTTTTCTTTTTTTTTCAAAAGCCAGGATTAAGCCATAAATGCCCCAGAATGCCTTCATATTCCTTCTTTGCCGATTTTACCAAGAAAATGCCTTTTTCATGATACAAACGGCTGACATAAACTCCAAATAATTTGAAAAAATGTTAGTACCGTTTTTATGTGCAGCCATTGAAGTACAGGGAAACAAAGCATGTATATCATTATAGCATCATCATCATCATCATCATCATCATCATCAAATCCTGTGTTGCCCCATGAGAAGCGTAGGAGTCCGGGGCTAAGCAAGTTGGTCCTGATTTTTAAGATGAGAAGGACAGGCCTCACTCATCCCTGAGTGGCATTACTTGAGCAACAAACCCCAACCATCCCTTGAATATAAATCTGCACAGGCTTAATCCGATTGGAGAGCCTTAATTACCCACTAATCCACCAGATGCCATAATTTGGTTAAATGGTTACCACTCAGCGTAGTGAATGGCTTCTTGGTGTTCAGGAAACCATTTGGCTTGTCACTCAGTGTAGAGTCACCCGTGGACAAAAGGAGGCCGAATGAATGAAGGAAAGAAAGACAAAAGAGGAAGGAAGGAAAGAAGGAAGGGAAAGAGGAAACGGCAGACACCCGAGAGCAGAACTACTGAACTTCTATTATTTTGATAATTTTGGCTTTCCGTTTATAGTAGAGAATCTTAACTTTCTATTAATTAGCCGTATTATGATTATGAAAATGCGTATGCCTTTTTGTCGATAATTGGACATTATATCATTTTATGCCATTTTATTATGCCTTTTTACCTGTACATTCCCCTTTTTAGTGCCTAAATATCCGGGCTTTAATGATTATGATGATTATGATTATGTAAGGACTTCAAGATTACAAGAAATTAATGAAAAAGGGAAGCTCAAAAGTGAAAGAGAAATAGGGTTTAAACGAGAGACGGGAAGGCGATGGATAATTTCTAGAATAAACAAAATGAGGAGAGTAAAGTTACATATGACTAACACACGATGAATGATGAAG